>NC_044303.2:63889892-64087392 GCF_007474595.2 Lynx canadensis | reverse complement strand
ATGATGGGTCTGTGTCCCCTTACCTTGAACTGGAGCATGCTTGTGACTGCTACAACCAATAGATTACGGCAAATAATTTTGTGTGACTTCTAAGGCTAGACAGTAAAAACCCACAAAACTTCTCCCTGGTTCCCTCAGAATTCTCAATCCATGGGAACCCAGTTACCATATAAGAAGTTCAACTACCCTGCTACCTCCAGGGTGGCAAAGTCATATGTAGGCTCTCCAATGAAGAGTGCCTCCCAACTGACCCCATCCTTCTAGCCACCCTCACTGATTTATAAGACATAGGAAAAAGCCCCTTGGACCCTCCAGACTGACTTATTTGACAGTAGAGTAGTACTGAGTCACTTTAATCACACAAAAGCAGAATCATCCAGGTGAACCCTGCTGGAATATTCCTGACCCATAGTATCCATGAAATATAATAAAATGTTTGTTGTTTTAAGTTATTAAATTGTGGGGATAGTTTCTTAAGCAGCAATAGTAACTATAACACCACCCTATCTCTACAGGCATCAGTTATCCTCTTTTCTTTTTCATTTGTTTTTAAAAAATTAACATTTATTTACTTTTGAGATAGAGAGAGACAGATCATGAGCAGGAGAGGGGCAGAGAGAGAATCCAAGCTGTCAGCAGACAGCCTGATGTGGGGCCTGAATTCATAAACCATGAGATCAAGACCTGAGCCAAAGTCATATGCTCAACAGACTGAGCCACCCAGGCGCCCCTCTATCCTCTTTTCTTGATTTATTTTTTGGTTGGTATGTAACATTTTATTTTATTTTTTTTTTATTTTTTTTTTCAACGTTTATTTATTTTTGGGACAGAGAGAGACAGAGCATGAACGGAGGAGGGGCAGAGAGAGAGGGAGACACAGAATCGGAAACAGGCTCCAGGCTCTGAGCCGTCAGCCCAGAGCCTGACGCGGGGCTCGAACTCACGGACCGTGAGATCGTGACCTGGCTGAAGTCAGACGCTTAACCGACTGCGCCACCCAGGCGCCCCCTTTTTTTTTTTTTAATTTTTTTTTTCAACGTTTATTTATTTTTGGGACAGTGGTATGTAACATTTTAAAACAAATCAAGGAATTATCCTATTTTGTGATAACTTCTATTACAGAGAGATTTCTGTATGTTTTATTCACAGATACATAAAAACCTACCTATAAATAGTTATTATTCTATAAATATGTTGAATGCTGAATGACTAATATGAAATGGTAATAAAGTTTACATATGTAAGTTTTTAACATTAAAAAAATACAAAGTAAAAAACACATTCCATGCAGGAGGAAACAAACACAGAATGCTGTTTACAAAGGATAAATGAGTTCACTGAAGTAAATCCAAATAATCAGGTATGGTAAACTGAGATAAATTATATCACTTACTATTGAAAACAGACTCTCAGGTTGAATTTATAAAAATAAATGAATGAATAAAACTCTATTCTATTTCCAGGAAGTGTAAAAATCATTCCTGGAAGTTTAACAATCTAGAATACCTAGATTAATATAGAGATTACTATGGAATATAAAAATCAAAAGTTTTTGAGTAGCAACATTGACTTCAGACAAAGTGGAATTTAAGGGGAAAGATTTTACATGGAAAATAAGAAAGCAACTTAATGGTAAAAGGCAAAATAGTCAATGGATATATAGAAACAATAATCTTTATTCAATAAGTTACATAGCAAACCTTTACAAAGCAAAATATATTCACAACAATGAATACATAATTAAAGATAAAACTATATTTAAGAGATTTAATGATGGTAGAATTAGTATGGCTCTCAGTTATGATTGATTATATAAAAAGTTTAAAGGATATAATTTTGTCACTATAATGTACATTTTTAACACATGCATATTATAATCTGTGGACCACAAAAGTATTTTTCTTTCATGTCTCCTTTGACTATGAAAAATGGATTATATCTAGGACTACCAAAAAAGTTACAATATGTTTTTAACAGTAAAAATTATGTCAGGCACCTGGGTGGCTCAGTTGGTTAAGCATCCTATTTCAGCTCAGGTCATGATCTCACAATATGTAAGTTCGAGCCCAGCATCAGGCTCTGTGCTGACAGCTCAGAGGCTGGAGCCTGCTTCAGATTCTGTGTCTCCCTCTCTCTGCCCCTCCCCCACTCATGCTCTGTCTCTCTCAAAAATAAATAAATGTTAAAAAATTTTTTAAAGTGCAAATTATGTGATTTACATTATCTGCATAGAACTCAAAAAAACTAAAAATTAAGGGAAAGCTGAAACAAGACAACCAGCACCAATCCTGTTCTTATAATATTTAAAATAGACACCTCGAGATTAGTCCTTTTTTAACAGAAAGAAACCCAGCCAATTACTATAGAGATAATCCCACATTTAATTCAAAATGCATAGCTATAAATATTCTCATTTATGTTTAAAAATTTTAAATAATTTAGTATTTAACTCAAAAATTTTTAATGGTAAAACAAAACGTATATAAGTCAATTTAGGGTATATTAAATTAAATATTAAATAAAACGCAATGAATTATAAATTTAACAAGTAGAACTGATAAAGATATGAATTCATCCTTTAACAAGAATCCCATAATACACAAAAAATATGACAAAATATACAAAAAAATACAAGATTATAATAAAAAAATTAAAAATTTAAAATTTGAAGTGGAACAATAAATATAGGAAATGAAGAAATCATTTTAAATACAGAGAATATGACTCTAGAAAATGGATTACATGTTTCATTTAGATGAACTGAGTAAATGAATCTTGTATTAACTTAAAAATGGTAAATCTGGTAAACATACCAAATCTTTGCAAGAAACTCAAAAGTATTATTGAAAATGAAATTTCTATTAAAGCTTCAATAACCAAACAGTTTTATTAGTATCTTTTTTAAAAATCTGAGTTGGAGGCACCTGGGTGGCTCAGTTGGTTAAGTGTCTGACTCTTGGTTTTGGCTCAGGTTATGATCTCACTGTTTGGTGAGTTCAAGTCCCACACTGGACTCCTTGCTGACAGTATGGAGCCTGCTTGAGATTCTCTGTCTCCCTCTCTCTGCTTCCCTCCCTCACTTGAGCTGTCTCTGTCTCTCTCAAAATAAATACATTTTAAAAATAAAGTTAAATTAAAATTAAAATCTGAGTTGAAGCAATAAAATATATATAAAAGCATAGAAAAACAAGTAGCTTCTATTCCAGTAATTATACAAAGCAAATATAACTCTGATACTAACTCTTGAAAAAGTTAGAATGAAATATTTAAACAGTATCTCCCATGAACACAGTTAAAATATCCCTAACTAGGGGCGCCTGGGTGGCTCAGTCGGTTAAGCCTTTGACTTTGGCTCAGGTCATGATTTTGTGGTTCGTGAGTTCGAGCCCCACATCGGGCTGTGTGCTGATAACTCAGAGCCTGGTGCCTGCTTCAGATTCTGTGTCTCCCTCTCTCTCTCCACCTCCCCTACTCACACTCAGTGTCTCTGTCTCTCAAACATAAATAAACATTAAAATTTTTTTAAAAAATATTCCTAACTAAAATGACAACAAACTGAACTGTACCCTACTAAGAAATCACCCACGCCAATAATTTGGGATTCAAATTCAGGCATACAAACATGGCTTAATACTAAGAAATGCCTATTCATGTAACACAACATAACAATAAACCTCTTCATTTACTTTATATTGCACATTTACTTAATAAGTATAATACACGTGACTAATTTAATTAAAAATAGTTAAAGGATATTTCCTTACCCTGATTAAAATAACTATCTTAAACTAACAGGCACTTTTATTATTATTTAGGTCTAGCCAACACCATAACATGAAAAAAACAAATAAGTATGTATATTAGAAAGGAGAGAATAAATGATCAGTAATAGGTTTAATAATTAATCATTTAATCATGATGAGTTCTGTGTGATCACATATGCCACAAGAAAAACACAAAGTAAGTTTGTGCAATCAACCCAAAAGATAAATCTCTATCTTCATATGAGACAATATAATTGTATAGGAAAATTTTAGACTTCATTACAAAGATTGAACCTAAGTCCTATGTTGGCCTTTCTCTCATATACAGGAGCAAATTTTGCCACCCCAAAATACGCCTCTTTGGCATATTGATAATTTTAAGCTGGTTATTCTTTTTTTTTTTTTTAATTAGAGAGAGAGAGAGAATGAGACCACAGGAATGGGGGAGAAGGGTGGAGGGAGAGAGAGAGAATGTTAAGCAGGTTCCATGCCCTTGGCAGAGGACGACTTGGGGCTTGATCCCACAATCCTGGGATCGTGACCTGAGCCGATATCAAGAGTTGGACACTCAACTGACTGAGCCACCCAGGCACCCCTTAAGCCGTTCATTCTTAAGAAACTGCAAACACAAGAGAAAAATTGAAAATCAAGTAGAAGTTACCCTTTTGTAAGAGACATTTACATGTATAAGGGAAAATTCTAAGTGTAATCTCCTTTGTATTAAGAAGAGGCAGGTGATTCAATCTGTAAAACTTTTAGCAATGAAGAAAGCACAGACTTAAATCTGTGTAACAACCTTTACTGTGTGTTTCTTGGTAACCTCCCACCTGACTTCCCACCCCCAACATCTTTTATGTTTAGCTGAAGATGGTATTTAAGGTGATGGCTTCTGCCATTTGGGGGAGTTACTCAATTTTCCTGGGTCTCTCCATATATAAAGAAGGTATACATATTGTTAAACTTCTGTTTGATTCTCTTCTATCAATCTGTCTCTGTTTAATTCTGTAACCAGACAAAAGAACTTAAAGGGGAGAGGAACATTTTTCCTCCCAACATTCACAATGTGGATTTGGTCACTCATTAACTCTCCCTGAGCTTCAGTTACCTTATGTTTAGAATATCAGTGCTGTGTTCTAATATTCAGGGCGGCTGTGATATTAAGTGTGCACTGAAACGGTGCTGCATTAAAACAGGTGACTGATGCCAGCCTTCTGTGACCTTCTCAAGTAACTTCAAGGAGAAACCCAAAACAAGAAGAACCAGAAGGCCAGTTAAGCAAAGGCATTCAGACAATGTTTTTGAACAATCAGATATGATAGAAACATAATGTATAGAGATGACCTAGGGTCGGTCTTTCATGTGTTTATGTGGAAATCATTAAACCTTAATTCTTAAAACCAAACAAGTTATACCTGGTGACACACAACTGCAGCTTTGTGCACTGCTTACAACACTTATATATATCCCTCCCCCTTTCTGCATACAATCCTCTGTAAACTAACAAGCTTCAGAGCAGTTTTTTCAGAACAATCTGAAATACAGTAAAGCCTTGGTTTGTGAGCATAATTCGTTCCAGAAACATGCTTATAACCCAAAGCACTTGTATATCAAAGCGAATTTCCCCATAAGAAATCATGGAAACGTAGATAATTCATTCCACAACTCCAAAATATTCACATAAAAATGATTACAATACTGTAATATAATACAAAGTAATAAAGAAAATATAAAGAAAAATAAACAAATTAACCTGCACTTACCTTTGAAAATCTTCGTAGCTGGTATGAGGAAGAGAGAGGTGGGTTAATGTCTAGGACCACTTTCATTATTGCTAACGGAATCACTGCTATCTATTGGTTTAATGGAATCTTTTTCTTTTTGTGCAACTTTAACAAGGAACCTACCCAATGACACTTGCTTTTGCCTTTTTTTGAGGATTTCCGGCAATAAATCACCAAAGGAAAGGCTCTCTACCTGCAGGCAGCCTGACCTAGAATGAAGCAAAGCATTTCTAAGCTTACTCTCGTATGGAAAAGCAAAGGACTTTCCACAGGTGCTTTGAAGTGACAAAAAATACCCTTGTGCCAGTTGTGGACACTTTCCAATGTTGAAAAACCACTGATTTCTGCCAAACACCATGGCCTGAAACCAAGCATCTGAGCATGGGAGACAATCACCCACAATCCCACAGCAAGAGAGAGAGAGAGAGAGAGAGAGAGAGAGAGAAAGAGAGAGAGAACCACTGGCTCAGTTGTGATCACGGGACATTTGGCATCACATACTACTTGGTTGCAAGACATCATTTGTTTATCAAGTTAAAATTTATCAGTAGTATTTACTCGTCCTGTGAAAAACTTGCAGAACAAGTTACTCACAATCCAAGTACTGTCTCCCGTGCTACAGTCCTCAGTAAGACAAGCAAGAAAGGATTTACTAATTTACTTTGAGGCTGGCTTTTTTTTCAGTCAATGTAAGTGAAATCATCCATGTGTATTGCCAATAACAAGGCATTTTAACAAATATTAGTTACCATTATTTTAATCTAAAGAAGAAATACAAAATATTGATTTTGCTATACTTTATTTTTCTCCAATCATAGCTATAAAGGAGATAAACAAAACTAAAAACTATTAAGGATAATACTTTTGAAGTAAAATTAGTTACTCCTTATAAGGACACTATCGGCAAAGAGCTCATATTACTACATACATTGTTTTAAAATAATCCAAAACCGGGGCGCCTGGGTGGCTCAGTTGGTTGGGCATCTGACTTTGGCTTAGGTCATGATCTCGCAATTGGTGGTTTCCAGTCGCTCTGTGCTGATAGCTCAGAGCCTGAAGCCTGCTTCAAATTCTGTCTCCTCCTCTCTCTCCCCTCCCATGCTCATGCTCTGTCTCGCTCTCTCAATAATAAATAAACATTAAAAAATTTTTAAATAATCCAAAACCCCAAGTATTTCACTAGTTTAGTTAATTGTTTATGCCAATATCAATTCCTTGGTTTTGATAATGCATCACAGTTATATAAAATGGCATCATTGGGGAAAGTGAGTTATGGATACATAAGGTCTCTCTACATTTTGTTTGCAACTTCTTGTGACTCTATAATTATTTCAAAATAAGAAGTTAAAGATATAATGCAAACTGAACATGATTCAAGGAGAAAGAGAAAAATTGCAAGACAAATAAAGACGGGACTGTGTTCGAAATAGTGAATTTAATCCTTCAAAATGTAAAAATGGAGAACAAAGAGAAACCTTATGTGAGGAACACCAAATTAAACATGATTAAATAAAAGATAAAATTTTGCCTGAGGACAAATTGAGCAGCAGCAATCCACTGCATCTGTAGTTTCTTGAAATCTCAGCTCTTTTTAAAAATAAGGTATCCTCTTTAACATACCCAATTAGTGGTTCTGTGAAGTATTAACATTACAAAGTACCTTATTGTGTACTAAGGCATCTAGAAAAACAAAGGTTGCTATTCTTGGAAAAATGCAAACCAAGGGATGACATGATATTGCCAAGGCTAATTAGAATCAAATAGAAGAGTAAAGATTCCAAAAAGAGACTGAATATTTCCACTTTATGAAGACAAAAGGGCATCCAATAAAGGACACATACAATCTATTACTCAGGAGACCAAACCTTGGAGACACAAGTCTGACATTTCTTATTTCCTTTAAAACAACACTGAAAATCTCTTGGAACCCACAGCAACACCCTTGGAGATTTGAGATTACCTGATAATTTCAGAACTGATGTTTGACATAACACTGACATGTTGAATATTTTTCTTTAGCCACAGGAGATCTCCAGCTCCAGAAATCATAAGTCAAAGAGCATACACTCAATTCATTCTTTGTTATTGAGTGGTTTGTTTTTTGCTAGGTAATTTATGGAAAATTAGCACAAAATGACAGCTACGATATGGTGTACGAATACCAAGCAGATGAGAAAGTTGAATATTATTACCAACACAAGATAAGAAGGGCAGTCAGCAAATAAAGGTCAAATGAAAGAATCAGCCTAAGTTTCTCATAATATCAACTCTGAAATGCAGTTTCAGCAAATGTCTGGGCAAAGATAGTTTGGTTGCCTTTTTTTCTTGCCTGAGCTATACTTTGAAATTCTCAATCGCTGATGATATATGCCATTATCAAAATCCTAACATATATTCATTACCTTTAACTCAACAATGTAAATTTTATTATAACAAGCAAAATAATAGAAGAGTAGTGAAATTAATGAATGCAAAGAAATTGATCACAGTTATCATTTTGGTGGGCAAAATTAAAAACAATGGAAGTATACATAAGTGAATTACGGTATATTCCTTCTAGGGAATTATATATCATATAGGGAAATGCTGGCTATACAATGTTAGGTGACAAAAGCAATGTTAAAAATGCTTACATAGTATTACCTCTACCGTATGAAAATTATGTACATGCTCAGAAAATCAATAATAACACATTTTCAAATATATGGTGACCATAAAGTTATTTCTCCATACCAGGCCATAACTAACAGTAAAGGAGGGAGTAATAATAAAATACTTTAGGCCAAGAGGTCTAAGTTGGGAATCTCCTGGAGACACAGAACACGTGTCCCACTACTTGGGTTGTGCGTACTATGTTTAAGACAGGAAGGTCTTTAAGTAGTTTGTATATTTAAACTCATTTAATCCACATCAGCACACTGGAATATGGACAACACTGGGATATGCATTTTACAGATGAAGAAACTGAGGTACACAAATAGCCAGTAACTTGCCCTAATTTGGTGAGTTTGAATTTAAGGGGAGAGAGTCTGGCAGGGGTTCATGCTCTTAATCACTATACAAAATGCTTACTGGAAACACTGGAAGGAAACACATCAAACTACTACAGAGTGGAGACTAGTTTGGGATAAATTTTTATGCTTTTTTAAATGATTCAAAATTTTCATGTCCATGCTAACTGAATATTATTTTCAAGAAGAACAATATTGTAAATGCATCAGAGATATAAAAGAAAAATACTCTATCTATTTTTTCTACTTTTGGTATAAAATAAACTATAAAATAACAGTAATTTTAAATTAATAAATCAATATTATCATGTTACTTTCTTAATTATTTCCTGGTTTTATAAGTACAGTGAACATGAGTTTTCTTTCATGTCTCACTTTACCAGTGAATGGATACTCTAGAATTAATAATATCCAGTTAGGCATGTTTTCACACACACACACACACACACACACACACACACACACACACACACACACAAAACCCTAAAACAAAAATGAATTTCCAAACATCTTTCTTCCATGGGCCTTTTTTAGCTGGGGGCTGGGGGCGGGGGAGGGAAGCAAGGGTTCAATCATTTTTTTCCCAACCACTTTATTAAAGTATTAATGACATATAAACAAAGTGCATATTTAATGTTTACAACTTGATGAGTTTGAGGATAAATAGACACCCATGAAACTATCACCACCATCAAGGCCATAGATATACCATGACCTTGAAAAGTTTCCTCCTCTTCCCATTGTTATTATTAGTGTGTATGTAGTAAGAACACGTAACATAAGACCTACCTACTTAGAAACTTTTACGTATACAATATTGTTAGTTATAGGCACTATCATGAATTATAGATCTCCAGAACTTATTTATCTTGTATAACTAAAACATTGCATCTTTTGACCATGACTGTCCCATTTTCCCCTCTGCCCAACCCCTGAAAACCACCATTCTACTCTCTGCTTCTATGAGTTTGATCACTTTAGATTCCACATGTAAATGATGTCATACAGTATTTATCTTTGTGTGATTGGCTATTTCACTTAGCATAATGTACTGCAGGTTCATCCATATTATTGCAAATGGCAGGATTTTCTTTTTTTAAGGCTGAATAATATTTCATTGTATGTATATAACATATTTTCTTTATATATTCATCCACTGGTGGACATTTAGGTTGTTTCCATATTTTGCCTAATGTGAGTAATGCTGTGATGAACATAGAAGTACAGAGAACTCTGAAATCCTGAATTCAATTTCTTTGGATAAATACCCACAAGTGTGATTGCTGAACCATATGGTAGTTCTATTTTTAATTTTTTGAGGAAACTCTGTGCTGTTTTCCATAATGGCTGAACAAATTTACATTCCCACCAAGAGCATATCAGTATTCCTATTCCTCCACAACCTCAGCTCTTTTCTTTTTTTTTTTTCTACCTTTAAATAATAGCCATCTTAATTGGTATGAGGTAGTATCTCATTTTGGTTTTAATCTGCATTTCCCTGATTATTAGTGATGTTGAGCAACTTTCATGTACCTCCTAGTACCTCCTAGCCATTTGTATGTCTTCTTTAGAAAAATGTCTATTCAGGTGCTTTGCCCAGTATTTAATCAGGTTGTTTGTTTTCTGCTATTGAGTTTTAGGCGTTTATTACATATTTTGGATATTAACTCTTTAACAGATACATGATTTATAATATGTTCCCCCCATTCTGTAGGTTGCCTTTTCTTTTGGTTGACAGTTTCCTTTGCTGTGTGGAAGCTTTTTAGTTTGATGCAGTCTCACATGTTTATTCTTGCTTTTGTTGTCTGCACTTTTGGTGTCATATCCAAAAACATCATTGCCAAGACTCACATTGAGGAGTCTTACATTTTTCTTAGGAATTTTATGGTTTCAGGCCTACATTTAAATCTTTAATCCATTTTGAATTGATTTTCATATGTGGTAAGGTATGGGTCCAATTTCATTCTTTCACATGTGTATAACCAGTTTTTCCAGTATCATTTTTTGGAGCCTATCCTTTCTCCATTTTGTATTCTTGTCAAAGATCAATTGATCATACATGTATGAGTTTATTTCTGGGCTCTCTAATACACTCATTGCTCTGTCTGCTTTTATGCCACTACCATACTGCTTTGATTATTACAGAATTATACCATACTATGCAATCAGAAAGTATGAATCTTTACCTGAAGGCATTACACTTCCTAATTCCATGGGACTTTTTTATTAAATACCACTAAATATCATCAAATACTATTTACCAGGCTTATTATTGACTTATTTTTCTGTATTGAATATATGTTAACCATATCAATAAATCATCATAATAAAAAATAGACTATAGAACAGGTGATCAATATCTATATTTTATTTTTCTATAACTTTTAATCTGGATGGACACTAAGGAAGCTACACTACATATGCTATATGGTTATTGTGAGAAATAAGTCAACTTTAATAAGGTAATGTGTATGCATACAATATGTGTATGCATACATATCTGCTGATAGATATACACACACATTAACTTTCTCATTTTCTTGGTCATGATATTCTGAGGAGAATTTTTCAAGTTCTATACCCATATTTCTGATAAGTAAACAAAATTAAGAAAACATAAATACAGTAAAAACTTGATTTGCAAGCATAATTCATTCCAGAAACATGCTTGTAATCCAAAGCACTTTTATATCAAAGTGAATTTCAAGAATCATTGGCTCAGTTGTGATCATGTGATGTTCGGCATCACGTAACACTCCCTGCAAGACATCACTTGTTTATCAGGTTAAAATTTATTAGAAATGTTTGCTCGTCTTGCAGAACACTTGCAGAACAAGTTACTTGTAATCCAAAGTTTTTCTATGTATTTTTTGTGCTCATTAAAAAAAGAAAAAAAAATACTTATTTATCATTTCTTGTTTATTGTGGTATCTTCCTAAATGTTTCCACAGGACCCATGGGCAGAAAGAGCTGCCCTGGAATCATGAGGAGTGACTGATTACATACTTGGGAGTTGGGGGAAATAAGGGCAAGAGTAATTTTCCAAAAGGATTTTCAAATGCTAAAGAAGCTCAAGAAGACAGGATCCCAGAGGCCTAGCTAGTGTCAAGCTAAGGTTGTTTTTCATTCTAGCAAAGCATAACATTAAGACAATTGGGAGTTCCAGGAGGAATGTGGTACTTTGCCTGCCTCAAGTATTTGTCAATGGGCTGCAGATTAAAAGGAAATTTAATTGTATCATTTCCTTCTGCCTTTGTTTCCCACATCAATAGATAGGGAGCAATTTAGCAAGCCCTATTGGATCAAAGTTCTCTCTCTGTCGCAGAGTTTCTGAATGGCCCTTGTGTACCAAACATTCACTCTTTTTCATTCTTCCCTTCTCCTTAATTCAGAAAGACACATATACTTTATTTTGCCTGTCTTTGGATTTCCAGGTATGCATGGATTCCTCGAACACATGTGACTATTAAATTTTATATTTTCCTGATAATCTGTCTCATGTCAATTTGATTCTTAGTCCAGATAAAAGGACCTTGAAGAGGACAAGAATTCTTGCTCCCTGACATCACAATAAAACTGAAATAATTGCCTTTTGTGATATGAATAAGAACACAGAAAATGATACTTTAGATAACATTTGAGGACTCACATGTCCTCAAATCTTTATTTGAATGAAAATATTATGTTTAATCTCTCTTTTTTAAACTTCACTCTTATTTTTTTACCTATTTATTTAGTGTTGTGATACAGCGGGAAATGCTGAACTGACATCATTTCTACAATTAGTAACCTTCCCCAGACAGCCACTTCTTTCCTCTTTTCTATAGTAAGCCTGGGAAATCAAACCTCAAACAAATATGTATTGCAAGGCGAGAACCCCCTATTTCCCCTGGGGCAGTGGTAGATTTGAAAGAGAATTGGAGAACAGCTACCCCAGCAGGAAAGTTTCCTGGATGACACATTTACGTCTACAATGGAAGCTGGCAGTTCCTAGAAATATAGCTAAGATAAAATTTTAAAGCACACTTAAAGCCAGGTTTAGAATTCATTATTAGTCAGGGGAAATGTAGAAGGTAAACCCCTCAAAATAGGGGAATTTAGAAATTACATTTTGAGGGGTGCCTGGGTGGCTCAGTCGGTTAAGCGTCCGACTTCAGCTCAGGTCATGACCTCACAGTCTGTGAGTTCGAGCCCCGCATCGGGCTCCAGGCTGACACCTCGGAGCCTGGAGCCTGCTTCCGATTCTGTGTCTCCCTCTCTCTCTGCCCCTCCCCTGCTCACACTCTGTCTTTCTCAAAAATAAATAAACATTAAAAAATTTTTTTTAATTAAAAAAAAATAAATTACATTTTGATTTGAAAGATGTATACTGTCAAAATGAGCAGAAATTTATTTAAATTTAGTTTCTTGTTCTTTTTGAAAAGAGCATCCATTTTATTCTTCAACAAAGTTATTATTTGTGATACTTAAGCATCTTAATTCTTTAAATGATTGTTACAGGTGAGTTTAAGAGTATCAGCATAAATATGAGGTTGGTTAAAATTATGTGGTATGGAGGTATAGGAATGAGCTAGAAAATCTCAGGAGACAGAGAAAGAAGGAGCAAGCAAAAAGGGGAGGGAGAAGGGGAAGGGAAGAAATTGAGGTAAGGAAACTGAAGGACTCCAAAAATATATTTTTGCTCCTTTGCTTTTTGCTCCTTTGCCTGCTTCTATTCTTGCTAGTACCTGCACCCCCACTTTCCACTTGCCTCAAAATGCAAATAGTGTATGTCTTCCTTGTAGGGGACAGGGAATTAATGATTTGCTTACAATAGATAACATCTAAGGAAGGACCACATGAGGATGACCAGAAGAAGCCATCACATGCTATTCCAGTCCACCAGAGCTACATATCTTGGCGCCCAGACCCTCTGGCCACAAGGAATAACAGCTGCGCACTTATCTTTCTTCGAATTGCTTCCTGGATGCCTGAGCAGACACACGGACCAGACCATGATCCTCAATAAAACTCACCCCGGGGCGTCTGGGTGGCTCAGTCAGCTGAGCGTCAGACTTTGGCTCCAGTCGTGATCTTACTGTTCTTGAGGGAGTTCCAGCCAGGCTCTGTGCTGACAGCTCAGAGCCTGGAGCCCTCTTCAGATGCTGTGTCTCCCTCTGTCTCTGCCCCCCCCCCCCCATGTTCTGTCTCAGTCTCGGTCTCTCTCTCTCTCTCTCTCTCTCTCTCTCTCTCTCTCTCTCAAAAATAAACATTAAAAAAATTAAAACATAAAAACTCACCCCAAACAAAGAGGAGACTCCCTCCTTTTTTTTTCTGGGATACTCTGTCTGTACCTGCACTCTCTCTATACGACCAATAAACTTGGCTTTCATCTCCTACTGGCTTACATCTGATTTCTATTCTGCTTGTAGTCAGGGACCCTCTTGGTTAGTCCTGTGGAAATCCCCTCCCCGCCTAACTGGACCCAGCCTATCAGCATCAAAATGAGATAAGAAAAACAAAGAGAGGAAAGCAACAAACATCTGAATAAGCAGCAAATGTTCTCTGATGGTTTTTTTGCCATGAGATCTTAAAGCATTTGAAATTTTAGAAGATTCAGAAATTTAAAGAAAATGTGATTTTAGCAGAGTGAGATTACAACTTCTAAGAGGAACAAGAGGTATCTTTCTAAGAGAACCTTCTTAAAGGTGCTGCCTTCTTCTTTTTTTTACTTTTCTTTTTCTTTTTTCAATTTTTTTCTCCACTTCTTTCTTGTTACAGATTTTTGTACCAAAATGTTGGTTCATTAGATAAAGCAAAGTCTATGTGAGTTGATCTTCACCAAAGAAAGTCTTTTATTTGTTTGTTTAAATTCATAGTGTTTGTAAGAGGATTGCATGCTTATTTAAGAGAATATAGAAAAGATGAACAGAAGAAAACTTAAAAATTTGTTTGGGTACTTTCCATGTTTGTCAAACAAAGTAATACCCAAATAATCCATTGACATTTTACTCAAAAATTAAAATAAAAATTAACTATAGAGATATGTGTGTTATAATTTGTGTTGACAGCTTCAATTTCAGAATGCCAGAATCAAATGTTCAAATTAGTGGTTCTAAGTATACTTTCCAGAATATACTTCTAACTGTTTAACTTGAAAACTCTAGATATGTAATGTTTTATTTTTAATCCAAATTTTGCAAGTGGTTAATTTAAATGAACTATCTAACATTTTAATGTTACTTAAAATTACTTAAGAGTAAAATTTAAACAAATTTTTACTCATTTTTAGTCATAGCATATAGTTCCTACATTTACTTTACTAAAGATAACCTATATTACTGTTATTTATAAACAGTATGGCAAGAGTTGCTTGCCATGGGTCCAGTCTATACAGTATACAACATGAGCCACCTGCATTAAATACCTCACAATTTCTATTCCATCTGTAAGGACACAAAAAACTCCATAATTTAAAGACAATAATGAGTATTTTTTATAAACGTAAGGACAGAGTAAAGCTTCAGACTTATTAGCCTAAGTAAAAGTATGATTTGCTTGAGCCTATAAGTAAACTTTCTTTATATATGAAATATCAATGACTAATAAAAGTAGAAGTCATTATGACATTCTCCAGATTTTACAAAGAAAGGTAACATCTTAAACTCAAGGGTTAAGACTGCAGGGGGATGCCTGGCTGGCTCAGTCAATAGAGCCTGCAACTCTTGGTCTCTGGGTCTTGAGTCCAAGACCCACACTGGGTGTGAAGCCTACTTAAAACACAAACAAACGACAACAAAAACAAAGAGCAAGTGTTAAGATTGCAAATAAAATTATTTAAATTCAACCCTTCTCTTCATTTTCAAAACTTTGGCATACAGACATAACTACATGAGCACACAAACACTTCAGTAAGAGACAAAATTCCCTTTTTTCATTCATTCTAACAACCACCAACTTTATTAAGAATTAGAATCAAACTCAGTAAGAATAAAATTAGTATAATCCTTGATTTAAGTGTGTGTGTTAAGACATAACTTTTAGACAGCTACAACAGTGCCTGCATAAATAATACTCAATAACTTCTAGATGACAAATTGTAATAGCAGTAAAATATGACTGTTTTTTAATCAATCATTTTGGTTATTTACTTTTGGTATTATAAATAAGGCAGTGATTGATATTCATATATCAAAATCTTTGTTCTCATCTCTGTTTCTTTCCTTAGGATGTTAAAATGTTCATTTTTTTATAAATTTATTTTATTTTATATTGGGGTGTGATTAGACACATGACTTCTACATTTCCTACTAATGTTAGGGCAAAGGTTTAACATGCAATCATATTTTATATATATCAGGGGCACTCCGGGTTAGAATAAATGTTTGGAGGGTACTAAGTTTACTGTTTTTAATCAGTACTATTATCTCATTTAGTTTCTCTGCATCCAATTATATATTTTATCTTCTTGGCATAGGAAAACCTGAGTGGTGAGTTTACAACTCTCATTACTATTAAATGTTGTCCCATGGAGCACCTGGGTGGCTCAGTCAGTTAAGCTTGACCTCAGCTCAGGTCATGATCTTGCTATTTGTGAGTTCAAGCTCCCTGTGGGATTCTGTGCTGACAGCTCAGAGCCTAGAGCCTGCTTTAAATTCTGTGTCTCCCCCTCTCTCTGCCCTCCCCATTCACACTCTCTCTCTCAAAAATAAACAAACATTAAAACCTTTTAAAAAAAATAATAAATAAATGTTGTCCCCCTTTACATTATTAGTTTTTTGTTTTGTTTTGTTTTGTTTTGTTTTAATGGTATATGACATTAAATCACATATTATTTGGCACATATAAAGGCTTGAGTGCTGGTATGCTTTTATTACCAGTTGCATGCTTCATCAATAAAGAGTGACACATTGTTTTTTAATGCTTTTAAGAATACGTTATATTAATTTTAATAATCTGATCACTGGTCTCATTTTGCTTCCATTTACGTGGTGCATCTTTTTTTTCCCGTTTCCTTTGTAAAAATTCTCTAAATCTCTTTATTTTAGGTTTTTCATATAACAGTATATATTTGATTTTTAATTTTTTTTACCCAATTGAGATTAAGTATCCATTAAAATTACTCTTCTAAATGATATATTTAGCTTTACTTTTGTCATTTTAATATTTTTGTTTTTATGTCTTTGCCATATTTTGCTGAATAAAGTCTATGTCATTTCTCATTACAATCTAGAGCATACCTGTCCTCACTTAAAATACCTTAAAGCTTTAGATATACTTAAATGCAAATTGCCTGTCAGCATGATGAAAAAACAAATATATCACATACTTTTTGTAAGAATTTTAAAAATTTTAATTTCACCTATGGTTCCTCGTGCCAACTGCTGGATTGTGGAGTTAAATTATTACTTTTAGATCATACATCTTTTCCTATGGCAATCACATTCTGATTCATATTTATAGTATATGATTAGAGAAATAATTAGAATTAAGTCTTGATTTACAATTATTCCTGTGTTTTGCTGACATTTACATTTCTATTTCCCACAAGTTTAGTTTTTGATTCATGTGTTTAATTGCCTAAAAAATTACTTTACATGAATCTTTCAGGAACAGTAACAAAAGCGGTTTAGTATCCTAGGCTTTGCATATTTGAAAATTCTGTCATTCATTTGTCTTCTTAATGTTCCTTGCTTACAATGTTCTATTCTAAACATCTTATACTGTTGTCTTTTCTTTTCTTTTTTAATATAATTTATTGTCAAACTGGCTTCCATACAACACCCCATGCTGTTCTCTTCTCATCCCTTCTTTGCTTATTTTTCCTTAGCCAAAAAAAAAAAAAAAAAAGATAGCACAAAGTCAATGCTCTCTATACTTTATTTCTGCTTCCTGTAATTATTTTTACAAAGCGTGATGTTTTCTCTTCTATGATTGTGAGCTATAGGCATTTTCATTTTTTATGTAATAGAAACTAACTCTCCAATGATGGAATTTTTCTATTCACTTATTTAAAAAAAAGAGAGATGGATCCAGGCTGAGTTTATGCCAAAAAAGATTCCTGCTTTGATCCCTCATGGTGAGTCTTTCTCATATCCTAACCAGAAAAGCTTGTTAACCTCTTGTTATATCTCTAGTTCACCAATATAATAGGCTATACAATAGGAGGGAATGAAAGGGCTTTAGTCAGTCCCACTGGGAAGCCTCAGCATGAACAAATTGGTAGTTGGTGGTATCACTACAGAGAAAAACAGTAATGGAAGACAACTTTGTATCAGAAACACAGATTCAGTTGTGAACAACAAACATGTTTGAGTTTTGCACTAGGTACCATAACTATAAGTACAGCAAGGAATGAAACCATCTGCTTGATATAATAGATAAAAATAGGTAAAGACACAGATAAAATTCTATTGTCTTTTAAGAGAATTGACATAAGATAACAGAAGACAGTCTGGTGATAGAGACTAACAGAGTGGAAACCAAGTAGATACCACCTTGATCAACCTGTCAAAGTATGCATCATTACTAATGAGATAAACTGAAATTATGTCTGACCTGACAGAATGCAATGAAAAAATGCAGCATTAGTTCTGTAATATTCTTGTCAAAATGTAGTACCTGAATCTAATCACAAGGAAATATCAGAAAATCTAAATTGAGGTATTCTCTAAAAGGAAAAAAAAGGAAGGAAGGAAAGAAAAGAGAGGGGGAAATGATGAGGGGGCATAAGACAAGCTGAGGGCAAAGTACAGGCTAACAGCAACCCCCTGCCCCCAGGTCGGATATGTGTGATATACCTCGGACACTCCTGTCTGCCCAAGAGCAAAGGAAAGGAAAGGAAACAAATGGTTGACTGACAGAGCTCACAGACTTGCAGGATAGGAGTCTCCTTCAGTTTATGGATAACTTAGTAAACTGCAAGAAAAAGGCAGTCTTATCCATGGCAACCTATAGATTCCATTTCCTGGAGCCCTAATATCACCCTCATCAAGATGTAAGGGGTTTTAAGTACTTGCCATGGTGATGTGGGAAAAAAAGGCAAATGAAAAATTAAATTCCCTTACTGCCTACAGCCCATTGACAAGTCCTTGAAACAGGCTTTCCTCTAGGAGCTCAGCTGCCTTGATGATGACACTTTGCTAGGGGCAAAAGGGAAATTTGGCTTAACATAATCCTGACACCCAGGATCCTGTGAGTCTCCTTAAACACGTGAAACCACATTATAAATCACCTTAACCTTATTGGCATTCATAAACTACATCAAATAAGGGCAAAATTCACAGTGTTTTCTTGTGCAATTAAAATATTCACAATGGGGAAAAGATAGTTTCTTCAATAAATGTTACTGGGAAAACTGGACCAGAACATGCAAAAGAATGAAATTGGATGCTTCTCTCACATCATACACAACAACCAGTTCAAAATGGGTTAAATATTTAAACATAAGACTGGGAATCATAAAACTCCTAGAAGAAAAATCATAAAAAGCTTTGCATAGGTCTTGGCAATGACTTGTTGACATGACACCAAAAACATAGACAACAAAAGAAAAAATAAATGCAAAAACAAGTGGAACTATACTAAACTAAAAGGTTTCTGTACAGCAAAGGAAACCATCAACAAAATTAAAAACTAGTCTACTAAATGGGAGAAAATCCAAAGCCATATATCTCATAAAAAGTTATATCCAAGGGGCACCTCGGTGGCTCAGTCAGTTACGCATCCAACTCTTGATTTCAACTCAGGTCATGATCTCATAGTTCCATGAGTTCAAGGCCCACATCAGGCTCTGCACTGACAGTGTGGAGGCTTCTTGGGATTCTCTCCCACTCCCTCTGTCTCTGTCTCTCCCTCTCTCTCAAAATAAATAAATAAACTTAAAAAAAAGTTATATCCAATATATATAAGGAAAACTTACAATTCAATAGCAAAACACACACACACACACACACACACACACACACACACACAACCCAAATAACACAATTAAAAATTGGGCAAAAGACTCAACTGATTTTTTTCCAAAGAAGGCATATAAAAATGGCCAATGGATTTATGAAAAAGTGCCCAAACTTACTAATCATCAGAGAAGTGCAAATCAAAACCACATTGAGATATCACTTCACACCTGTTAGAATGGCTATTGTTTTTTAAAAAAAGGAAAAGGAAGGAAGGAAGGAAGGAAGGAAGGAAGGAAGGAAGGAGAAGAGAAGAGAAGAGAAGAGAAGAGAAGAGAAGAGAAGAGAAGAGAAGAGAAGAGAAGAGAAAAAAAGAGGAGGGAGGAAGCAAGAAGAAAAAAAGTATTGGCAAGGATGTGGAGGAAATGGAACTTATATGCTATTGCTGAGAATGTAAATCGTTACAGCCATTATAAAAAACAGAATGGATTTTCCTCAAAAAATTTAAAACAGGGGGTGCCTAGGTGGCTAAGTTGGTTAGCATTCAACTCTTGATTTCAGTTCAGGTCATGATCTCACAGTTCATGAGTCTGAGCCCATGTCGGGTTCTGCACTGACAGCACTGACAGTGTGGATTCTCTCTCTCCCTCTCTCTCTGCCCCTGTCCCACTCAAGCTCTCTCTTGCACATGATCTCTCTCAAAATAAACAAACAAAAAATTTAAAACAGAACTATAATGTGATCCAACAATCCCATTTCTGAATACATAATCAAAGGAATTGAAATCAGGATCTTGAAAAGATATCTACACACCCATGTACATTGAAGCATTGATTATTCACATTAGCCAATATGAAAACACCTAAATGTCTGTCGATGGATAAATGGTTAAAGAAATGTGATATATACACACAATGAAGAAATCCTGAAATTTGTGACAACATGAATGAACAACACAAGTGAAATAAGCCAGACACAGAAAGACAAACATTGCATGATTTCACTTACATCACACACACACACACACACACACACACACACACACACACAAACTGAACTCATAGTAACAGTGTAGAATGGTTACCAAAGGCTGGGACATGGGGAGAAAAAGGGAAATTAGAAAAAAAAATTGGTGCTTGCCATTGACTGAGTGGAGGGGATAATGAAAAGTTATTGTTTAATGGTTAGAAGGCTTCAGTTTTGCAAGATGAAGCGTCTGGGGATAGATGGTGGTGATGTTTGCATAACACTGCGAATGTACTAAATACCATTGAAACACACACTTAAAAATGGCTGAGGTAGTAAGTCTCATGTTATGTGTATTTTACCACAATCTTAAAAACATTAACCATGACAGGCCACTTGCTGGGCCAAATAGTAAGTTTCAATAAATCTCAAGTTTTAGAACTTATATAGTATATTCTTTGACCAGCATAGAAAGCAATTTGAAATCAGTGTCATAAAAGATACCTAACCCTCCCCCCAATACTTGTAAATTGACAAAAACACTTTTTCAGAAGTCTCAGAGTTCATAAAAGAAAATTTAAAAGATAATACAAAATGATGAAAATGTCATAAAATATTATCATTTGTGGGGTGGAGTTAAATTTGGGTTGAGAGATAGTTTGATCATTTTAAGTGCTTACACTGAAAAAAACATGCAACTAAAGAACAAGAGAATTGTAAGAAAATTAAGTAAAAAGTGAAAAAATCAAGTAATAAAGATAATGGAAGAAATAAATGAAATTGAAAACAAATACTAGAAAGTACTCACAAAATGAAAAGCTGTTCTTTTGAAAAGATTCATACAATTGTTAAAACTTAGCAAGACTAATTAAGAAAAAAAGGATGAAAGGGTAATATCATTACAGATCCTGCGGATATTCAAATGATAACTAACTATACAAATAACTTGACAATCACAAATTTAACAGATTAAAATTTTTCAAAACAACAAATTACCAAAGCTTAGTGAAGAAGAAACAGATAATCTGAAATTTTCTGTATCTATTAAATAAAATAAAACATAGTGTGAGAATTTCAATCATAGATTGATGAATTCTCTCAAATATGTAAGGAATAAATAATGTCAACTGTATATGAACTCCTTCAGAAAGTAGACAAAGGGATAACCATACCAACTTCTTTCATGATTTCAGCAGTACTCTAATACTAAAATATGGTACAGACATTACCACAAACAATTACAAGAATCTGTCACTCATGAACATAGATGCAAATGTTCTATAAAAATATTAGAAAATCAAATTCAGCAAAATATAAAAAAATAATGAATACCAAAAATAAGTGAGACTTACTATAGTAATAAAAGGTTATTTTAGCATCCAAAAAATTAATCAATATTTTTTAACTTAATAACAGAACAAAAAAAACCACACCCATATGATAATCTCAATAAATGAAGAAAATACTTTTGACAAAATTGAATAAGTATTTATGATAAAATATCACTTCAGATTGATAATAGAAGCAAAGTGCCTCAGTCTTATAGAGGGGCATCATCTACATAATTGTATAGCAAATATAATACTTAATTACATAGTCAATGAGTTTTCTCTAAGATTGGAAACAAGGCAGGTATGTATGTCTTTGCAACTTCTACTTACTACTGTACGGGAAATCTGAGCCAGTACAATAAAACAAGAAAAATGAATGAAATACAAAATTTGCAAAGGAAGCCAAAAAACTGTCTTTATTTACAAACAACACAATAATTTATGTAGAAAATCATACAAAATCTGTAAAACAGAACACAAGACCCATATGCAATTTTATGTACTAGCAACCAAAAAATAATTTAACAAATGATATATAAAAAATTCTGCCCAGAAAATTACTAACCATTTCTGTGAGAAGTTAAATAAGACCCAAATCCATGTTTGTAAATTAAAAGTAATATTAAGGTGCCATTCTACCTAATTTGGTTATTAGATTTAATCCCAGTCAAAATACCTGATGGGATTTTAAAGAAATTGACAAGTTGATTTTAAAATTTGTATGGAAATGAACAGGACCTAGAATAGAAAAATAAAAATAATGATAAAAAAGCAGAGTTAGAGAACTGATTATTCCTAGCTCAAGACTTATCAAAAGCTACCCTAGTTGAGACAGTGTGGTATTGATCTAAGTGAGGATAAGTAGGTCAATAGAGCAGAATATTCATGTAATGGAATAATATTCAGCAATATACATACACCACCATAAATGGACATCAATAATACATAAGGAACAAAAACAGCTGGACACAAAATGTCAGTCCAAGCAAAGACCAAACTAATACATGGAGATAAATTTCAAAAATGGGACATAGGGAACTTTCTAGGGTATAGAAACATTCTGTATTTTGATTAAGTTTTAGTTATGTGGAGGTACATATTTCTTAAAACTCCTTTAATTGTATATTTAACATCTATACATTTCAATATATGTAAATTTTCCCTCAAAATATTTTTTAAATGTTCAAATAAGGATGAAAAATTAAGATTGAAAATGCAGTAGCTAAACTAATCATCAAGGAAAGCATATCTAAAGAGTAGTTCACACATGTATCAGAGATTTAGAAGCAAGAGAAGCAAGATTTAGAAGCAAGCTGCTTTGGTGGTACTAATGAAGGATTTGATTCTATACGTTAATTTTTTTTTTAATTTTTTTTTAACATTTATTTATTTTTGAGACAGAGAGAGAGAGCATGAACAGGGGAGGGTCAGAGAAAGAGGGAGACACAGAATCTGAAACAGGCTCCAGGCTCTGAGCTGTCAGCACAGAGCTCGATGCGGGGCTCGAACCCACAGACTGTGAGATCATGACCTGAGCCGAAGTCAGACGCTCAACCGACTGAGCCACCCAGGCGCCCCTCTATACGTTAATTTTAAGTCATTAGGAATAATTATCAACTTTGATTCTTATTCATATGTCTAATTTAGGATGCTGCTATTATTTCACAGTAGAAAATACTGTGATTAGTACAAAGTAAGCTGTCCTTCCATTAGGAGCATTTTTCCTTAACTGTATTATATCAGGAAAGAGTGACTGATTTTACATGCATGTTTGGCTATAGATTGCCATGGTTGTAATGGCTAGTGGAAAAGTACACATTTTACAGATATTTTTAAGGAAGATTAAGCAAGATTTCATTGCTTAGATACAAGACTATAATGCTAAGAACTGAAAAGTTAATGAAGTTTGACACTGCATTTTTTTTTTTTGGCTTTCTTCCATGGTTACTAGAAGCCAGTTAGAAATGCATGTTAAACTTCACCTTACAGAAGATAAAGACTGTCACACATCTATTATGTCTTCCTTATCAAACTGTCATATTTTCTGAAATTTAGACTTTCAAGTTTGAAAACAAGATAATAAAATTAAATGGATTTTTAAGAATAACAACATAATTATTTCAATATATTCTTTCAATGTACAATGTGAATCTAGTATTTAATATATCTATTCATACTTCTAGGCAACGTAAAATAGTTAACGTATTAGCATAGAGAAGAATCAAGTGTGCCTTGGCAAGTACTGAATTCTTTTTATTTGTAATGTTTATTTATTTACTTTTAAGAGAAAAAGACAGAGATAATCCCAAGCAGTCTCTGCACTGTCAGTACAGAGCCCAATGTGGGGCTCAATCTCATGAACAGTGAGATCATAACCTGAACCAAAATCGAGAGTCAGATGTTTAACCAACTGAGCCACCCAGGCACCCCCGCAGGTACTGAATTCTTGCTCTATTAAATGGTAAGTCTAGAAACTAAACTCCTATTTTTTTCAACAAAATTTAAAAGTACATCTATTAACAGTATAGGTTTAAGGGTTAGATTTCACATATATTTTTAAAAGTGAAAAGAAACAGTTCAAACATTCCAGTTCTTTATTAGACTAAATTTAATTCTTAGTATCAATTGATATTTTTGCTTTTTTTGTTAGAAATTTTCAGTAATTTCTTCAAAATCTAAGTGTATCATTCTGATTAAACTATTCATAGTATAACTTAACTGTTCATAGAATAATTCATCATACTGTAGCATCCCCCCCAACACACAATACTTGATACAGAACCCTGGTACCCACTCTGAGCTCAAACCATGAAGAAGTTGGAAGGCAAAAGAGTAAGTGCATAAATAAACTTTCTAACAGCAGAGATTTCAGAAATAAAGTAACGATAGTGAAATTGGAAGACTTAAGGAAAGCTATTTATGTTACTCTGAGGAATACAAATCAATAAAAGTTCATGGCTGAAAGGTTCTCATTGATTGGAACATACTGGTAGCAGAGTAATTTCAAAACTCAATGTAGGGTTTGCCAACCACACCACATTTTCTGATTGTATCCAATAAAATGTTATGACCTCGAAACAGCTATCTCTAGTATTAGTTTCTTGAATGACTTTATTTTTTATTCTAACATGACTAAGCTGAAATCAAAACATTTGAAATTTCAAAGAATTATAAACTCTTTTTAAGTTAAATATTTCAAAGTTGACTTCACGAATGTTGTTGGAAAGCATTCACCATTTAGACGTGTTGTAAAAAAATAATGCAGACAATTGCTTGATTGTATTTGTAGAAATTTCCTTAAATTTCCTATGAATGCAGTTTTCAGGGCACTACTAACTAATCCTCTGTTAATTTTTTTTCCACATCCAGCCCAACGGAAGCTACTGTAAATCTCTCCATTGCTGCACGGGCACTTGCAGGATTAATGGGTCTTAGTGTCGGGTCAGGGAATCACTTTTCTAAGAAGTGCCTTCATTTCTATGCTGCTTCAGAAAATGATTCTTCTGCATGTGCTGCTGATAGTCATATCTGCCCAATCAACTATGACACTTTAACTGAAAAAAGGAAGAAAACCTCTCTAAGAGGAAAGGTCTCATCTATAACAAGCAGCTCCAAAGGATAGCTTGAGGAATTAGGAACTGGATATCAAAATATCTTGGATAAATGTGTAATGTTTCTCAAATTGACATCATTTTTATGATTTTATAAATATATTAAATTAACTTGCCATTCAATACATTGCTCAGTCTAACAATTCTTTCGCCTCACCTCTTTGACTACACACAAGAGGAAAACGTGTTAATGAAAAGCAACCTACGTAAATAAATAATATATAAATAAAAATATTTATATGATATATTTATATTTCATTTATATATTTAATATATAAGTAAACCAGCACACTAGAATGTAAGCTACCTGAGGCCAGAGGCTTCAGTTGTTTTGTTCAGTGTCAGTCCTAGAGTTGTCTTTCAGTAAATGTTTGTTAATGAATGAATATATATGAAATGAAGCTCTTTCAAGCTTTACATTATGTCTTTAAATCCTGTGGGGCACTTATTGTATCCCATGTCTTACGTGTTTAAACACATTATTCTTTTTGTAAAGGCAATAGTTTCCTCCCACTTCATTCATCAGGTCTCAGAACAAATACAATTTCCCTGACCACTGATGCCTGGATTAAATGTATTGTGTACATTTAAAGCATCTTCCACATTCATTATCATCATATTTTGTTTATAAGCTTATTTATGTTTATCCCCTACAAGACTAAGTTCCAAAAGGGTAGGTAGGTATCTAGCTGATATTCCCTGGACTCAGTAAAAAATATTCATGTATAAAACATAATTATTAATCATTACATGAGATTATAAATCATTAATAAGAATCTAAACCTATCTAAACTGCATCAGCCAGATATTCTATATATCTAGAGATACAGCTGACAAATAGAACTTGAAAAGTCAAAAAGGAATGATATGCTATTCTTATGAGGTTAGGTTAAAAAAAAAATACCAAAAACCTTAGAACAAAAGGAAAGAGGATCAAATTCTATAAAATAAAGATGAAAACATTTGGAACTCTCCACCAAAATATGAAATACTGCAATCTAGGGATAACCCTAAAGGTTTAAATCCAATATGAGAGGGAAGATCAGGCTTCTTTTCAACTAGTACAGGAAACCTGTCATTCATTACATTTATGTCTTACAGAGGACAACATTAAATCCCTTAGAGGGGGCTTATTAACCTTGATACTATTGACATTTCGGACTAATTTTTGTTTTGACAACCAAAGATGGCTCCAGACATTGAAGATTGTCACCTGAGAGGTAAAGTTGTCCCTGGTTGTTCTGTAGTGTTACAGCAGATTCAGCTAAGAGCATAGAAGTTAAGAGATTTAGTCATGGTTTCGCAGTTTAAAGACACTAATGATATTCAGATGATATTTTAACCTTTAAATATGATATCCAAACAAAATATAAGTGTTGTAACTTTCAAACAAATATTGATCTGAACAAACTCTGTTGTAAGATACAAGTTCCAGCAATAACAATATATGATTAAGCGTCCATCTTGGTACAGAGGGTATAGATGGAAGAGAGAATCAAGAGATGTAAATGCCTGACCCTCCTTTGCCCTTAACTCGGACATTTTAAATCGTGTCCCTTACTTTCTTCGTCTTTAAATCGAAGGTATGAATTATTTGATTTCTTAGTTCCTTTTAGCTCTAATATACCATGAATATATGACACCATTTCATGTATATTTCAGAAACAAATAAAAACAACCCCTCTCTTCTTGATACATGCATCATAATGTACCACAGCTGATACTGAACACAAAAGATTTATACAGATTGTGTGATTTTGGAGTTTGCTTTTCGTCAAAAGGTATTAGTTTCAAAAGCCTGTTGAAGATGCCTGAAATTCTATTAGAAAATGGTATTTTGTTTCTTTGACTTAAGGCAATAATTTTCAAACTGTGCTATAGGTACTCAGAAGTATATGTTAGAGTGCAGCTAAGCAGGTAAGCAGGTAATGCTTTAGATCCCCCTCCAATGATTCAAACAGAATACAGAAGCTTTCATCATTTTATTCATTAAGGCTCAACAAAAAAATCGTTTGCACACAGAATTTGGTATAGATGTGAAACACTGGAAAGAATACCTATCATATGCCATTTATCCTTTTATGTATATATACCTATGTATAGCATTCACATATATTTTATATCTGTGTATATATATACATAAATACAAACATATATATATACACACACACCTATATATAGGTATATATATATATATATATATATATATATATACACGTGTATACATATACACCTATATATATATACACATCTATATATACCTATATACCTATATATATATACACCTATATATATATATACACATCTATATATATATATATATACAGATCTATATATACACATATATATAGATCTATATATACACATCTATCTATATATATGTATATATATAGATAGATGTGTGTATATATATATATATAGGTGTGTATATATATATATATATGTATATATAATAGGTATATAGGTATATAGGTATATATATAGGTATATAGGTATATATATATATAGGTATATATATGTATGTGTGTATGTGTGTGTATATATATATGTGTGTATATATATATACACACACATACACACACACACACACACACACACTTGCAAGTGTCTCTAGAGCTATTAAACCATGTGCTGTTGTTCATGGACAATGGATTATAAATTCATTCAGTCCCCTTTTTAAAACAGTCTCATCAGGGAGACAGTGCCCCCATACAGCAGTGTTTGGGAGAAACGATTTGCAAAGTCAGATACAAAAACACTGAGTGTAGGAATATATGCCATGTCATCCTACTGAAAGGGCAGGTGGCAGGTGCTGTGTTGAAAGTTGTGTGTTTCTGAAACAGGCATGTATGTGGAAACCCAACAGGAGCAAATGTGTGCGTTATCACACCAAGAAAAGATCTATTGGCCTGCAGCACATGGGTGGAAGGGAGAGATGTAAGAGTTTCACAGTGAGTAGGAAAAACTAAGAGGAGGTGACCTCTTTCTTTTAATAAACCAAAAGCTCATTTTTTACAAACCATCTCTAAAAAGCAGCATCACATTTAAACACTACTGGATTTAAGATAATAAATATCTATGATGAATATGATTAAGCTTTGAAAATAGTCATACTGCATAAAAATATATTTTTAGGAATATCTAGAATGATTTTTTAAGCTACTAATTATACAAGGCTACTGTTACAATATCTTATAAATTATTTGCATAACAATTTACTTCCAAGTACATGACTCAAGTATAAGAATTCTTAGGGGTGCCTGAGTGGCTCAGTCAGTTAAGGATCTGACTCTTGATTTCAGCTCAGATCCTGATCTCACAGTTTGTGGGTTCGAGTCCTGCACCAGACTCTGTGAGAACAGTGTGGAGCCTGCTTGGGATTCTCTCTCTCTCCCTCTCTCTCTGCCCCTCCCCTGCTTGTGCTCTCTAAACAAACAAACAAACAAATAAACTTAAAAAAAATAATTCTTAACGGATCAGTCTTTGGAAATCTCTGTAGGAGATGTATTGGAAATCTCTACTACTATGGTTTAAGACATTAGTTTAAATATTGTATTTTCCAAATTGGTCATCAGCGGATATACTTCATGTATGACCCAAGTAGGACTACTCCAACACACCCTCTCCTCTATCCTCTTCCTTCCCCTTCTACATTTCTCTTTCTCCTTCATTTCCACTTCTTATCCCACTCTTTTTAGGCACAGCCTCCTCCAGGAAGCCTTCCTTGTAGGCAAGCCACCTCCAGCATATTCCTAAGTGCACTTCTCTCTCACTGCATCTATTTCAACCCTTCCCCCTTTTTATAGGCTCCTGAAAACAGGAATAAAAGACCACCCATGGCTTTCATTCCTAGTGTCTACCATTGTTTGTGACACAGAAGAACATCCAATAAATATTCTTTCAACTAAAACATTAAATGTCTTTGCACTAGGTTCATCCAACAAACAGAGGGGCCACATGCAAGTCTTGTGCTTCCTCCTTAACGAGATAAAATTCATTACATTTTTAAGGTGATAGTAAATGCTAGATAAAACTGACATTCAAGTAAGAACTGGAACTCAAATACTTGACAACAATTACATGAAGCAACAGCAACTGTTACTACTACTATGCTACAGGACTACTGTTGTTACTGCCCCTACTATAGAAGACGACTTCAATACCCGAGTATGAAAAGTATCTTGTTCAACTAGGATGTCATCTCCAAAGTCATGCAAAGAATATAGCACCAAGGACTCCATTGTCTATTACTATGCTTATTCTATAAAGAATAACTGTTTTATTTTAAAAAATCAGATTTATGGCCACTAAAAGACATTTGTTTTGAAAATAAAATGAGTGAAACTTTTTTGCCAACACATATTTTTCTCTAAAAAAATAATCTCAAAGATGGCTGACCCAGGAGATCTAACTTCCAATTATACTACCAACAAGATTAAGTTTTTTTTTTATATATGAAATTTATTGACAAATTGGTTTCCATACAACACCCAGTGCTCATCCCAAAAGGTGCCCTCCTCAATACCCATCACCCACCCTCCCCTCCCTCCCACCCCCCATCAACTCTCAGTTTGTTCTCAGTTTTTAACAGTCTCTTATGCTTTGGCTCTCTCCCACTCTAACCTCTTTTTTTTTTTTTCCTTCCCCTCCCCCATGGGTTCCTGTTAAGTTTCTCAGGATCCACATAAGAGTGAAACCACATGGTATCTGTCTTTCTCTGTATGGCTTATTTCACTTAGCATTACACTCTCCAGTTCCATCCACGTTGCTACAAAAGGCCATATTTCATTTTTTCTCATTGCCACATAGTATTCCATTGTGTATATATACCACAATTTCTTTATCCATTCATCAGTTGATGGACATTTAGGCTCTTTCCATAATTTGGCTATTGTTGAGAGTGCTGCTATGAACATTGGGGTACAAGTGCCCCTATGCATCAGTACTCCTGTATCCCTTGGATAAATTCCTAGCAGTGCTATTGCTGGGTCATAGGGTAGGTCTATTTTTAATTTTCTGAGGAATCTCCACACTGCTTTCCAGAGCGGCTGCACCAATTTGCATTCCCACAGTGCAAGAGGGTTCCCGTTTCTCCACATCCTCTCCAGCATCTATAGTCTCCTGATTGGTTCATTTTGGCCACTCTGACTGGCGTGAGGTGATACCTGAGTGTGGTTTTGATTTGTATTTCCCTGATAAGGAGCGACGCTGAACATCTTTTCATGTGCCTGTTGGCCATCTGGATGTCTTCTTCAGAGAAGTGTCTATTCATGTTTTCTGCCCATTTCTTCACTGGGTTATTTGTTTTTCGGGTGTGGAGTTTGGTGAGCTCTTTATAGATTTTAGATACTAGCCCTTTGTCCGATATGTCATTTGCAAATATCTTTTCCCATTCCGTTGGTTGCCTTTTAGTTTTGTTGGTTGTTTCCTTTGCTGTGCAGAAGCTTTTTATCTTCATAAGGTCCCAGTAATTCACTTTTGCTTTTAATTCCCTTGCCTTTGGGGATGTGTCGAGGAAGAGATTGCTACGGCTGAGGTCAGAGAGGTCTTTTCCTGCTTTCTCCTCTAAGGTTCTGATGGTTTCCTGTCTCACATTTAGGTCCTTTACCCATTTTGAGTTTATTTTTGTAAATGGTGTGAGAAAGTGGTCTAGTTTCAACCTTCTGCATGTTGCTGTCCAGTTCTCCCAGCACCATTTGTTAAAGAGGCTGTCTTTTTTCCATTGGATGTTCTTTCCTGCTTTGTCAAAGATGAGTTGGCCATACGTTTGTGGGTCTAGTTCTGGGGTTTCTATTCTATTCCATTGGTCTGTGTGTCTGTTTTTGTGCCACTACCATGCTGTCTTGATGATGACAGCTTTGTAGTAGAGGCTAAAGTCTGGGATTGTGATGCCTCCTGCTTTGGTCTTCTTCTTCAAGAGAAAGTTTTTTAAATTATGAAACTATTGCTAAATACTCCCTTATCTTCTTCCTAATATATTTAATAAAATATATATTTAACCAGGGATTATTTTTTTTCATTACATTTTGATACTACTAATTTTGTCTTCACTTTGAAATTTGGAACCAAAGCACAGGTACTTCAAATATTATGAAAATGATTATTTTTTCCCTCTAAATAATAAACTAATAATTCTCAACACCTGAAAGGAGATCCTGTCTACTGGTATGCAGTTTCTCTTTGAATAGAGTTTTTATTTTTTCAGTTGAGCTATGATACACTTGCAGTAAAGTCAATAATCTGTTCTAATCTAAGCATATATATAAATAAATGCACATCAGACCCTGTTTAACTGGCACCAGAAATGCAGTCTGTTTTTGTTTATTATTTATTTTTCACTTTTAAAAATGTTTATCTATTTTTTTAAAGTGTCTTTATTTAAGGGAACTTTATGTTCACTAATTTTGAATGTATAATCTGAAGCATCATAAACTTTTTTTTCCTAGACAAAATAAAATCACACTCAAGAATTGTATCACAAATAATCACTTGTGGCTTGGTGGCTAAAAAAATCATAAAGACTTATGATCTTACAGTTCTATAGGTTAAAAGTCCCATACAGGCCCAAAGAGAAGTATGGGACTTCTAACCTATTTATCTATTTTAAAAGAGAGAGAGAGAGAGAGAGAGGGAGAGAGAGAGAGAGAGATCAAGCAGCAGGAGGGCAGAGAGAATGGGAGACAGAAAATCCCAAGAAGGCTCTGTACTGCTAGTGTGGAACCCAATGCAGGGCTCAAACCCATGAACCGTGAGATCATGACCTGAGCCACAACCAAGAGTCAGACGCTTAACCTACTGAGCCACCCAGGTGTCCCTGGAGTCTGTTTTTAGAGCCACTACCTACAATGATTACATTTCTAATTGTGAACCATACTTTCATATTTATTTCGACTGTACAAAGTTATAATGAAGAATATACCCTCTTCTTTGAACTTAGTCTTCCAACAATTTTTCTAATTTCAGGATATATACATTTTCCCATTAATAGCACCCAATTTTCAAAAGCCTCCTTAATTCCTATGAACATGGAGAACCTTTATCTAGACTACTTCTGAAACTTTCTTTAGAGCAGTTGAGATTAGATTAGCCAATCTGATGAAACGAAATGGGAGAGGGCTTGCAGGAGAAAGAAGAGTTGACTACATTTGCAATGGTACACACGTGTTTAGAAAGTATGCTTATGGCCCTCCTCTATTTTGTATTTGGTAAAGAGACATTCAAAAGTCAAGGGTTGGGGAAAACTAAGTGTACAAATCCTCACTTCTCTCTGTGAATTTATATTTCACATAAGTTCTACAGTCCTCAAGCTGCTTCACTTACTCCAAAGTTATTTGAGCATCACATTCAGTTTACATGTTTGCATCTATCCCAAGGAGATACTAATTTACTAAACCTATGCCTTATGAAAGAGTGAAACTTTCCATAAAACTTTTAGATATAACTCAAAATTGTTGCACTGGGAGACTGAGGTGAAACTGGCCTTTAGTACATTACAAGGGTGGTATAATAGTCTTTCATTTTACAACATAAAACATGAAATTTAGGATTATAAGTTAATTTGAGAGGTTGTGAAATGAATCTGATGAAGACTAGAATCTGATTTACTTATATGATTTAGTAAATTGCATGTGCATGTCAGAAGCGAGGCAAGAGGACGTGAAATGTTTCTTGCAGCCATATGTCTATTTTCATGTAATGGATGGGGAACCCTACATGTCCTTCTGTGTGGAAGGAAGAAACAGTTTCCCACATGCCCATTTAATTTTGCATGGATTTTCCACTTCATTATGCCTCTTTAAGCCAATAGAGAAACCATAATGGGAATTGGTAAAAAAGGTGAAGATTAAAACTCCACTTAGGGTCTTATTTACCATGATCTGATTTTAACCACCATCCAATAAATCCCTATGAAGTAAGTATTATTTCCATTTTATTGTCAAAAAACAGAAGCTTAGAGAATTTAAATAGCTCTTTTTAAATCATGCATCTACTAAGTGGAAAATCTTGAATTTTAACCAAGTTTTATCTCTTAAGGGAGAATAATAACAATACACTCATAAAGGGTAGTTACAAAATTAAGTTAGAAAATTCAGGAAAAGCACTCAAACATGTTAATAATATTATTTTATACTAATACTTTGTAGTCTGCTGAGGGAGTGATTCTTCAATAAAGTCTTACAGGTAGAACAGGATTACAGGAAAAGAATAAGAAACCCTCCTTTTGTTAAGGGAAAATTGTATTTGCTCATTAAGATTAATGACTAAAAAAATCAAACTCTCACCAATTTTTATAGTTTAAAAATATCTAAGAATTCTATGTTGAGATGTGAACTCAATAGATAAATTCTACATTGAGATAGAAGTCAAAAATAAATGAACTTCACTCTACTTAAAAATTTTTTTAATGTTTATTCATTTTTGAGAGAGAGAGAGAGACAGAGCAGGGGGAGGGCAGAGAGAGAGGGAGAACAGAATCCAAATCAGGCTTCAGGCTCTGAGCTGTCAGCACAGAGCCCCACACAAGGATAGAACTCAGGAACCGTGGAACTGGAGATGATGACCTGAGCGGAAGACCAATGCTCAACAGACTGAGCCACCCAGGCGCCCCTCTATTTAAACTTCACTCTATTTAAAACAAACATTTCTTCACTAGATTATTTGTTGAGTTTGATAAGTTCTTATAGACACTTTTCCAAGGAAGATATCCAGATGGCCAACTGACACATGAAAAAATGCTCAATATCACTCATCATCAGGGAAATCCAAATCAAAACCACAATGAGATACCACCTTACACCTGTCAGAATGGCTAACATTAACAACTCAGGCAAGGACAGATGTTGTCAAGGATGCGGAGAAAGAGGAATTCTTTTGCATTGTTGGTGGGAATGCAAGCTGGTGCAGCCACTCTGGAAAAACAGTATGGAGGTTCCTCAAAAAAGTAAAAATAGAAGTACCCCATGACCTAGCAATTGCACTACTAGGCATTTATCCATGGCATATAGGTGTGCTTATTTGAAGGGACACATGCAGCCCCATGTTTATAGCAGCACTATCAACAATAGCCAAAGTATGGAAAGAGCCCAAATGTCCATCGATGGATGAATGGATAAAGAAGATGTGGTATATATATATATACACATATGTGTGTATATACATATATATATACATATATATATATATGTATATATATATACATACACACACACACACACACACACACACAATGGAGTATTACTCGGCAATCAAAAAGAATGAAATCTTGCCATTTGCAACTACGTGGATGGAACTGGAGTGTATTATGTTAGGTGAAATTAGTCAGTCAGAGAAAGACAAATATCATATGACCTCGCTGATATGAGGACTTTAAGAGAAAAAAACAGATTAACATAAGGGAAGGGAAACAAAAATAATATAAAAACAGGGAGGGGGACAAAACAGAAGAGACTCATAAACATGGAGAACAAACTGAGGGTTGCTGGAGGGAGTGAGGGAGGGGGTATGGGCTAATGGGTAAGGGGCATAAAGGAATATAATCCTGAAATCATTGTTTCACTTTATGCTAACTAATTTGGACGTAAATTTTAAAAAATAAAAAATAAAATTAAAAAAATAAATAAAATAAAACAAATAAACAAACATAGGTTGTGACTGGCCCAGGGACAGAGGCGCAGCTGAAATGAGCTTCACGAAATTGTCACTGAGCGTGACGCCGGTGTTAGTGTTGAAGATGGACGAACGGGTATCACTTATAAAGTCCGTGGAGACAACCTGGGTGTTGGAATTTTAAGATAAGCGTGGGTCGCAGAGCAAGTATCTCCAGGAGCCCAGACTCTGACCCTTAGGCACACTGGCCATCCATTCATCAACAATATCTGGTGGAGCCCTGCTGTGGCCAGGTTCTGGGGATGGTATGAGGAAGGCACACTGGGGCTTTGCCTGCGTTTGTGTGTGTGTGTGGGGGGGCGGGGGAGTCCCATAGGATGAAGATGGAAACACCCTGATGCTGCACCAGTAAACATCACTTCCTGGTGATGACGCAAGCACTCACAGCCAGCCAGCACACAGGCCCTCTCTGAGGGTATGCAGTGAGGCTGGGTCTGGACGTCTAGGAGGATCTGGTCAACTCAAGCCCTCGGCAGTACCTGAGGTGTTAGGAGCTACAACACAGAGGCCCTGAGGGCTTGGCCCTCGTGTGAAGTAAGGCCACAGAGTATGGTGTTCAGAAGCGAGGGGATAAATAAAAAAAAAAAAAAAAAGCCAACAAACATGAAAAAATCTCAACAGCCAAACATGAGAGATATTAATTAGTGTATCATAAAAATTGTGTCCATGGATTTATTACTAACATTTTTTTGTGTAGATGATCACTGTATATTGTCAGAGCCACCCTGAAATAATAACATTATAACCCGTTTGACTTTATGAGTTAAGTCCTGTGTTCTTCAGATCTTCTCCCCAAAGATGATTACAACCTTTTTCCAATATTAGAGGCAGAGGCTTCCAGAAAAGTATCATTGATTTTTTTTTTCTCACTAAAGTTAATTTGAAAATCCACACAGCAATCAAAGGTTATTCCAAAGCAGAAGCGATTGTTACATTTTCAGTACTTTCGCAAGCCAGTTGAGGTCACATCGGTAGCTTGAAATCAGCCATAGTAAGAGTATTTACACCATTTATTACAGAAACTGGAAAATACTACACATCAGGGCTTTTAAATTTTTTCCCCAGAGAGTTATTAAAAATTTACCAGCACACCACAGTTTTAAACCCACCTTTTCTATTAAGAAAACATGATACAAATAACAACAACCACCACAAAATTTTGATGTTACCAGTACCCTCTACTGATAAGAAGTTAACTACCTATTAAAGGAACCTTGACTTTCCAAGACTAAACACTTCATGCCAACTTTGGTTACAATTCATTTTTGCTCTTATAAAAACCATGTTCCTTTTCTCCCTATTTTACTCCGCATCTCGCAGAAGTTACCAAATCTTAAATCTCCAAAATTTCCTCTTCGGCTATGTGTCCCCTTGATTTCACTCCTCAGACCACTACAGTCTAGCGTCTGTATCCACAATTCAAATGAGATAGCTCTCTTAAAGATCGTAAAGACACCGTATACACGACACCAAATGCCATCGATCAGGCCAGTGAGCGAAAGCACTCTGCCAGCTGCAAAGTTGTTGGCTGCTGAGGGTTCCCATGGATGCCCTTTACTGGGTGAATGTCCCTGGTTGAAGGAAACTTCCTTCCTGGAGGTTTATGTTTACAGTGACTGGCTACTTCAGGGTTTACCCATAGCCAGTGACTGACTGATGTAGGGCTAAAACAGCCCAGGCCATTTGCCTCAAGAGTCTGACACCATTCATATTCTAGAGTTCCTTCTGACATCAGACTGAAGCTAGACTCCACCTGAGTGTGTTCCCCTCCACACCTCTCCTGTCATGATTTCCTGATAACATCAGATGTATCTCTCCGGGCCAGCCACTTAGCCACTACACTATGCTCCACAGAGGCACTACAGCTGTTTACCTAAAAATGTGTTATGATCATCATTTCTCTGTTTAAGAACTTTGCAGAGCTCCACAGTTTGTTTTTAGAAGTAATTTCCCCATTTGCTTTAAAACAATATCCAAAGACCATTACAAGTTAAGGAAAAAAATCAGTTTGTCCCATTCTCCGCTAACTTTCATCAGAAAACCTATGGTCCTCTAATACCAGTCTGCTTGCCATTCCCAAAACACATGACGTACCTGCACATTCCAGGGCAGGTTTTCATATTCCTCTCTCTTCCTGTAATTCTAAAGCAGATGTCCTATGTGACTTTCCCCTTCACAAAATGTCCTATGTGACTCCTTCCATGGCCGACTTGCAATGACTCATCTTTTACGTATCATTTCAGCCAATGCATTCTCCCTTCCTCATGAACCTATCATAAATTCTTATATATTATCACACTTGGATATTTTGGCATATTTACAGTTTTGTGTATATATTTGTCCTTCCAACATGTTGACTATAAATACCCAGAAGGATCAAGATGACTAATAATCACTTTTTATGTTTCTTCTGGTGTAGAGCATAGAGATTTACACAAAACAGTTGTTCAATACATATTGGAATTTAATACTAAAATTATGAACTACACAGCCAATCAACAATAATGACTACAGTAGATTTATGTTTCCTATTCAAACAAAACCTTAAAAATAAGAAAAGAAATAGAGGACAAAGTAAAACAGTCATTGAAATACTGGCAAACAGGGGCGCCCGGGTGGCTCAGTTGGTCAAGTGTCCAGCTTTGGCTCAGGTCATGATCTCGTGGTTTGTGAATCCGAGTCCCGTGTTGGGCTCTGTGCTGACAGCTCAGAGCCTGGAGCCTGCTTTGGATTCTGTGTCTTCCTCTCTCTCTGTCCCTCCCCCACTTACTCTCTCTCTCTCTCTCTCTCTCTCTCTCTCAAATAAGTAATAAAAACATTTTTTTTTTAATTTTTTTTTTCAACGTTTATTTATTTTTGGGACAGAGAGAGACAGAGCACGAACAGGGGAGGGGCAGAGAGAGAGGGAGACACAGAAATCGGAAATAGCCTCCAGGCTCTGAGCCATCAGCCCAGAGCCCGACGCGGGGCTCGAACCCACGGACCGCGAGATCGTGACCTGGCTGAAGTCGGACGCTTAACCGACTGCGCCACCCAGGCGCCCCAATAAAAACATTTAAAAAAAATGTTTTAAAAAGGGGTGTCTGGGTGGCTCAGTTGGTTGAGCGGCTGACTTCGGCTCAGGTCATGATCTCGCGGTTTGTGGGTTCAGGCCCCGCATCGGGCTCTGTGCTGACAGCTCAGAGCCTGGAGCCTGCTTCTGATTCTGTGTCTCCCTCTCTCTCTGTCCCTCCCCCACTCGTGCTCTGTCTCTGTCTCAGAAATAAATGAACATTAAAAAAATTTTTTTTATTAAAAAATTATTTAAAATTTTTTTTTAAAAAAAGAAATACTGCCAAACAAAATAACATGGCTAATACAAAAGTATTAATTGACACAAGATGATACAATTCACATTATGTTAACCTACTTTCATGTAAAAGTCATTGGTGGAGTCCATTTATACAGATAATAAAATGAATCAAAATGCATCCTGAAAGATAAGTAGAATTTTAAAGTTCATCAATATGTCATCAACTTTCATATCAACCTCAGCTCAGATACTTTGAAAATTTTGAGCAATATGAATAAAATTAAAATAAAGGTTGTCACTGAGAATATAAAATAAATATCATTTTTTATGAATCATAGTTGCCTCATGAGTTTCCTTTAAACAAAACAGCATTCACTATTGGCAGTGATATAATGTAAATCATGGAATTTTTAAACAGTTCAGTCAAAAATAAAATGTTTAAATAATAGCGTTTTGAAATAAAATGTTTCTATGTTTACAATCTTTACTTCCTCTTTATTTCCTTTATACCACCAACCAGACAAATGTAAAATGAATTCCTTATTTCTAAATATATTCACATTCCTTTGCTCTAAACTCAAATATTTCTAAACTAGAGAAGAAACCCTTTTAGAATATTGGAATGTGATCTGATTCTTAAAGGCTTGAAGATATACAACATGCACAAAAATCAGAGTGTGGGAAAATTCTTGCACTATATCTAAGGGAATGTTCACACAGAATGAAAGGATGGAATCAAAGTTCAAACTGTTCCTTCAAAATGGTTCATCTTCCCTAGCAAACTGAAACTTCTTTGTGCCTTAAAGACAATGAATCACTAAATCAAATGGGCACTAGAATATCCCCAAAAGAGAGTAGATCTTGACAAACTGAATAGAACCTCAGTCTGCCCATGTGTTCAAAAAGTCATTGAAATCAATTGTCCATTGTATTTATGTTTGCTCTACTTGAGACAATCCACTGTCCGTCCTTCCTTCCTTCCTTCCTTCCTTCCTTCCTTCCTTCCTTCCTTCCTTCCTTCCATCCTCCATTTGGTTTTCTAAGCTACTCTAAATTACTAGTATAAATTCAATGCTTTTTTTGGTTATTTCTGCCAAGAGTAAATACCATTAGTATTATGCATTGGCCACCTGGTTAAAGCTGACTCCTTCTACAGTGATAGAATTTCTATCCATAACCTTTAAGTGGGGCAAAATAATTTAGATGATATACACAGCATTTAGCATAGTATATTACTTTGAAAAAACAGATGAATTTTTTATGTAAAATGCTACTGAAGTACTCACTTAAATGTAACCATTCAATTTTCTACCTCAAGCCCAAAAGCTCTCTTTGCTGGCATAAGGTATTTTTCTTTATCTAGCATGCCTGATGTTGCGGGCTACCTTCTCACTCCATATTCTGCAAGACATGCTCAGATTCTCTTCCCATTCAATTTATGACATGATTCATTGAATGCTACAGCCTACTTGAGGATTTTTTAATATTTTCCAGCCCTGCAGTAGAAATCCATTTTTCCGATAAGAAATGTAGTGATGACCCTGTCAGCTAAGTATCCTAATTCATCTGTCTATGTGAAAAAGCTCTTCCCTCCAGGCTCCTTCAGAATTCATATATGGATTGTTCTGTATGTATTAACATCTGTGGAGAGACTAGCTTTCACACTTCTTTAAAAATAAAAAATACATATATTTTACAATTCCAGAAGTAGTAGATAATAATCAATTCAAAATATTATGATCACATTTTTTTTCTGGTTCTCAGGGATTTATCTATAGTTATGACATGAAAGAATTTATAAAAGAGAGTGTACTACCAGAGCATTAAAAATGAGGCACATTTCTCTGGACTCACATTATGCTGTTTCCAGTGGAAATTTTTCCAACCAATATGATATTTACTCTTAATTCAGAAATATGCACCAGTTGTTTAAAATTAATACTTTACAGTTAATTAACAATTAAATTGATACTTGATATTGGTCAAAATTTAAAAATGCATCTAAATATGCTTTTAAAAGGCATGAAAATAAGAACCTATAAATCATTATGTGACTAGCATTAGAAATTATAAAAATTAAGTAAACTTCTTCCACCTGCATATATGGGATGTTGTGAATTGAAAACATACTTTAAATATGAAATCACATGGTCTAATGTGAGGAACTTCAGGGGAGGAAAACAAATGAGGTTGGTTTCCCAATTTTGTCTCACAGTTTGTTTGTATCATCTACTTATCTATTTTATTCTCAGAAGGTTTTTGGAAAGGGTGTTCTGCCCCACTGCAAGCTTCATTATATCCTGAAGACCTTAATACAGTGTTCCCAGGATTTATAACCAGCAGTGGACATTGACAGCACCACCTTTCCTAACCCGGTTTAGCTAGCCTGCTCCATCATCCACATGCACTTTCACTCATTCAACTGTTACTTAGAATCTTCTGTGTGCAATGCATTGAGTTAGATGTCAGATAATACAAATGGCTGCCAAAAACAAAGATGAGTAAGACGAATACTCTGATCACAACACTCCTAAAATCTACTAAGAGAGACAGCGATGTGTAACTATAGTGATAATACAAAATACAGTATCTAATTGATAAAAGTGAGAATAAATTACAAAAACTTGAGAGACACTTCAGGAAAGAGTTGCCATTGAGCTGAGTCCTGTCAGTTGAATATGACTTCCCATGGCATTCCTAATTCAATGGCTTGAATTACTGCAGAAAGACACGTATGTGTATGGCAGATTTCAGGAATCACGAATAATTCACTATTGCTAGCTCATAGGGAAAGAAATATGTAGAAGGAGAGACATTGGAAAACAAGTTCCAGACCATGAGAGAGGGACTTAGTTACCATCACCTCTAAATTAGACTTTATTCATTATCACTGAATTGTGTTTAACTTGTTTCAGTAAATTCTCCTCCTGATGAAACTAAACGCATACCATTTCAAAAGAAATCATTGCCAACCCTTTTCTGATGACTTATGCTTCTCCTCCTCTCTCCTAACCCATCATAACAGGCAGGGTTAATAAACTGGCAGAATTTTTAAGTCTCTGGGGAACAAAACATACACAATTTTGGTACAGATTTCCAAACTATGGGTTGAAATAACTGTGTATCCACACATTTCTAAAGCTCCAATTTCAGCCCTAGACTAATTTATATGCCTTATTTTCTAAACAGAAAAACCAGACTATCCTCCCAAAGCAGTACATGAAGGCTGAAGGGTTGCTTGAACCAGCCTATTTCCTCTTTAGTCAGGAAACCCTTTCCAAAAAAAAGTCACTTGATAATATTTAAGAAATGTCTATTAACTTTCAATCATATGTAAACAAAAAGGGAGCAATCTCCCAGCATTTCTGTCCCCTCGACCCCTAAGAGCCAGAAAGTAATAATGTTCGGTGCTGATCTGGACGTAAAAAAATGGGTTTTCATGGATTGTCAGTGGGGGAGAAAATTGCTAGAACCTTTTGGAAAATCATGTATTAAAATATCAAAAGTCTAAGCAATATAAATGTAAATATAAAATCTGAGCAATTTCTATAAAAATTCCAGTATATGTATACAATGATGTATATACTGTTATTTATTGCACATTGTTTGTAGGGGAAAAAATTAACTTAAGTTTATATCCATCTAGAGGGAAATGACTGAATCAATTTGGCAAAAGCATATTATTGAATAGTATGCAATAACTAAAATTACAAGTTGAAATGTTTTGCATATCAGCCACTGGAAAAGCCACTACATGATGATGAGTGAGAAAAATTAGAGTTTAATATGGGTAGTCATAGAATAACCACATTTTCGTAAGTATTATCGATAATAACTTTATGAGTATATATGTATACAGAGGCATGGAAAACATGGCGAAGTATTATATGTCTTGCTATTAGCATGGTTGCTCTCGAAATACCTTTTTAAAAATTAAGTGAATAAAACACATACCAGCACTCTCTCCCTAGCTTGAATTCTATTCAATAAGAGGCCTGTGGAAAGAGCAAGTAGCCCATATTACTGACAGAAAATATTTACCATTCTCCTCAAGCTTCTTGACTCACAGTGATGATAATGTCTCCTCATTTATAGAAAAATTGCTGTCTCGACTAGGAAATTCTTCATCTTCCTACCTACCAATGTAACAATTGTCCATATTCATTCCCAGGCTTTTCTTCCGTTCCAGAGGACTGTCTTCTCCCCACCCTACGCTAATATCTACGTCTATGTACCCTGGATTCTTCTCCCACTCCATTTCTTCCTGATTTCAACATTTACATCTCTACCCAATCCTTCTCTATCTATAAACGAGATAAACCTCTCTTTCCTTAAAAATAAGTCAAAGAAACAAAAAACCCACAGCCTCCTTTTTTTTAAATGTTTATTTATTTTTGAGACAGAGGGAGACAGAGCATGAACAGGGGAGGGGCAGAGAGAAAGGGAGACAGAATCTGAAATGGGCTCCAGGCTCTGAGCTGTCAGCACAGAGCCCGACGCGGGGTTCGGACCGTGAGATCATGACCTGAGCCGAAGTCAGACGCTTAACCGACTGAGCCACCCAGGCGCCCCTCCCACAGCCTCCTTTGACCTAATTTACCCCTGTGGCATGTTATTAAAATTATTTATCTGGAAGAGGTCATCCAGCTGGACCTAGGATATTGGAGACTCTCAACCCCCTCCTCATTCTTGCAGTGTATGTTCTGCTTGACTTCCCTACTCCCAAAAGCTGCTCCACAGACACAGCCATGATACACAAATGTGTTGGTGAGACCATGTGAATTCAGTACATGACTAAACCCGGTTAAGGCCTCTATACAACATGGAAGATTCTTGTGGGTGGATGAGGAAATCTCCCTGCGAGTGCTCAAGACAAGCTTCATAAGTAAGTTTGTTGCTTATTAAGCAGCCACTGACCACTCTGGAGTGGTCTGCCTCTTTCTTTGGTCTCTAACCTCTGTGTACAGAGGCTAGCTTCAAATTAAGCCCAGGAAGCTCCCCAAGGAGGCTGCAAGCCAATAGTATGCTATCAATCATACAAGAGCCTACATCAGGTCCTGAGGTCCCCACTGAACTAAGAGTTCCTTTTTGTTATTGGATTCTGGGTCAGTCACTGAATTCTTGTGGAGTATCCAGGCTAGGTGGGATGGCAGGGGACATCAGGAAATATGGGTAGTGGCTATCTACCACATTTTCAATTGTTATTAATCCTCAAATTTGAAAGTTAAAATTTCAAAATTTTGACAAGGACAGGTATTCCATTGCATACTAGATGAACCCAACCCTCTTTACCTTTCCTTCTCTTTTCTCTCAGAGAAAAATCCTTAAAATAAAAGTCCACCAGACTATAATTACAACTATTTGTTAAACTCCTATTTATCACCACTACATACCTAGAGAATGGCCCAAGTCTAGAACACTGATAAATGCTGGGTAGGATGGGCAACAACAGAAACACTCACATTGCTGGTGGGAATGCAAAATGGTACAACCACATTGGTAGACAGTTTGGCAGTTTCTGACAAGACTAAACAGACTCATCATATGATCTAGCAATTGTACTCCTTGGTATTTACCTCAAGAAGTTGGAAACATGTCCACACAAAAACCTGTATGAGAATGTGGATACCAGCTTCATTCATAACTGCCAAAACTTGGAAGTAACCAAGATATCCTTCAGTAGGTAAATGGATAACTAGAAAATAAACTGTGGTGCATACCAACAATGGAATATCATTCAGGGCTGAAGAAAAATGAACTATCTAGCCATGAAAAGACATGGAGCAAACTTAAATGCACACTACTAAGTGAAAGAATCTGACGACTACATACTGTATGATTATAGCTACAGGATATTTCAGAAAAGATTAAAAAACAAAAAACATGGACACAATAAAAAGATCAGTGGTTGCCAGAGATTGGGGCTTGGGAGTTGAAGGGATGAGTAGGCAAAGCACAGAATTTTCAGGGCAGTGAAACTCTTGCACATGATCCTATTGTGGCAGATTGATGTCATTATACACTTGTCTGAATTCAGAGAATGTACAACACCAAGAATGAGCCTATGGTAACCTGCAGACTTTAAGTGATTATGATGTGTCAATGTAGGTTCATCAATTATATAAATGCACCACTTTGGTGGGGGGGATATTGATGATGGGGGAGGTTATGCATGTGTACAGTGGGGGATTACATGGGAAATCTCTCTACCTTGCTCTTAATTTTGTTGTGAACCTAAAATTGCTCTTTAATGAAATGTCCTAAAAAAAGAGAAAGCATATCTATCCATCATTTCTTGACTATCCAGTTTAATCCACAGTTCATTGAGAGGCTTCTCTTCTGGAGCCTCCACTGATCTTCTAATTTGCCAAGACTAAACTACACTCTTAAATATGTCTGATAATTGGCCGCTCTGCTCCATTGTCACTTCACTGTTGAATGTGTCCTGTATTAGTTTCCACACATTATTCTCCCAGGTTCATCTACCACATCTCCTGCTGCTCTGCTTTGGTGATTCAGAGGTCACATCTTCAGCTCTCTAGATTTCTGACTCTAAACACTCTCCCAGGGTGACCTCATCCATGTCATTTTTTCACTTACCATCATGACATCCAAATTCATAGTTTTGTCTCTCATTTCTCTCTTGAGATTCAGACTCATAATCCCTGACTGCCTGCTCATCTTATTTAGAGCCAGCTTCCACTTTGCAGCAAAGGTGATTCTACTTCAGAGTGCAATGAGTGTGGCATAATAATCGTCTGACAACACAAAAGTTATTAACATGGAATACTGTTTAGCAGATTTTAGACAGGTGCAAAAATTAAATGACAGCAGAAGTTGCACAGAATGTACCAAACACACCTCAGTGTAGAATTCCACGGCTGAGGTATGCTGGAAAGCCAAAAGACTTTGTTGATTCAGGTCTCTTTGGGACCACTGACTTAGAATTTTGTTTCTTTCTGTCCTTTTTTTGTCAATTTAATGTTTCCCCTGTGGCCTAAAAGGCTAATGAAGCTTCAAAAGTTCCTGCCGTGGTCCCAGACTGTAACTTACACAGAAAGAAGCTGGGTCATTAAGCTAAAGGTCTCTGGATGAGCATCTTCTCTAACAAGCATAAAGGTGATCTTGACCCTTATTGTCATTCAGGGAATAACTTTCCTAATTCCCAATAACAGAACCATAATTGAGCCTTGCACATGAAAGGCAATCAGATCAAAAGTTTTTGGTTAATTTTGCTTTCCATAGAATGGGATCTTGACAAGGTTCTCTTAAAATAGGGATTCCCAGTAAATAGTAAGTTAGACATTCATTCAATTTCTCAGAAATTTGTGGCAGGTGCAAACAATTTACAAAAGTTTCCGTTTACCCCAGGAGTAAGAGAAATACATGCATTTTATTTCAAATGTCAAATTGTACTGTTTTAATTTCTGATATAAGAATTTTTAAAACCTTCAATTGTTCAAAACCTGCAAACTATTCAATTTGGCAAAATATTTGCCGAATTATTCCAGAAAACCAAGCAATCTAACTGGCAAATTCCTTTATTTTGAGCATAATGAAAATATTTGGGTAGTAAATAACATGGTCTGAATGAGTATTTTTTCCAGTCAGTAAAAATCTGTCACTTGCATCAAACTAAGGATTCTAAAGAATGTGAATGTAAATATTGTGGCAACTACCAACAAAAAAGATTCTTTGTTTAAAACATAAAACAAACCTCAAGATACATCTTGGATGCTATTTAAAAGAGCATTAAAATTTATCTTAAGATTAAATTAGCATTTGTGTTATAAAATAAATTAAGGATTAAAGATGAGCCATGTTTTTATAAATGTATTTGCTGTAAAAAAAGGAAATAGGCTGTCAATTGCTCAGTATTTATTTATACTTGAAACCAGTTAATGGTAACATGAAAGGCTTTATTTTGGGGAGAATAGATATTTTTATATATATGGCCTGAAGTAAATCCATAGTGGCACCAAAACTAAATATATGTCCCTGTTTCAGAAAGCAAGAAAATATGCTATACTACTGATGAAGAAAGTGTTCATAAATTTAATGTAAAGCAGTAGTTTTAAACTGGGAAGTTTAAAGGAAAAGGGATGGAGGTCAACTGTATAAAATGTTGTGATTTCCTGGGAAACAACTACTTGGATGGTGGTATAATAGTATCAATTTCCTACACAATATACCAATGTCAATAATAACGTGAACCTCCTATATAATGATATCGCTCACTATTCAATATTTTCTAACTACATTAAAATAATGTTTTCTATCAATATTTTTCTCATGAGCACATAGTAACATTCAATATTTAAGTACGTTCTTAGTAATTAGTATTTTCTCCCATTTGGCTTCCTTCCCCATCACTCCACCACCAGTTCAAATGCATGTGTTTTAATCTTTAAAGAAACTACAAAGCTGTATAATCACAGTAGGTTAAGACATTAGTACATGATGTGCTTGAGGCACTGGGAAGTCGTAGATCTAAAACATTTATGATCAAAGTCTTTTTATTCCCTCTGACATAATGCAGTTTAGCTAATTTCCTCTATTTAATGGATATAAAATAACTTTGATTTTCTAAATAGGTAAGTTTATATATTTTTAAATATGGGGATTAATAGGGTTCTTCAGCGCAAACGAACCAGTAAGATGTAAACAGTAACAGAAAAAGTTAGAGGTGCAGTTGTATTTTCAAACTATTGTTATATTATGTCAAATTTATGGAAAATTTGCAAAAAAAAAATGATCTGAAGACTTTTAAGATAATTTTAAGATTCACGAATTCTTTCCATTTTTCTCCATTTGATTTCTCATTCTCATTCTTTCCCTCTCACTCATACGCCCTGTTGTGTGTATTTCCTAAGAACAAAGGAATTCTCTTAGTTAACCATACAACAATGATCAAAATCAGAAAATTTAATATTAATATAATTCTATCCCAATAATGTCCTTCTTTTTCCATATCTTTTCTTTTTCCCTCGTCCAGGATCCTGCATTACTTGATGTATCTCTATTTTCTACTTTAATCTGGAAACTAAGAGTTTCTCAAGATTTTCTTTGTCTTTTTCCCCCTTAAAATTTTTAAAGAGAGGTACAGCATAGAGAATATAGTCAATGGTATTGTAATAGCATTGCATGGTGACAGATACAGTTGGGGTGAGCATAGCATCACATATAGAATTGTTGAATCACCATATGTTGTACAGCTGAAGCTCATGTAATATTGTGTCAACTATACTCAAATGAAAAAGAAAAAAAAATGGAAAGGTATACCTCCCACTTCTTTGATAGAAGCCCCCTCAGGTTGAGATCAACTATTGTTTTTCATGACTAGAGTAAATTTACATCCTTTTGGTAAGAACACCAGAGAAGTAATATGTGTTCTTCTAGGTATCAAATCAGGAAGCACATAAAATCAGTTTATTACAAGACTGATGATAACATTTACGATTGGACTGAGGTGCTGCACTGGATTTATCCACTGTAAAATTATTTTGATCTTTTTGTTATTAATAAATGCTTTAATACTATGCCAATATGATGCTCCTCATCAAATTTAACCTGCTAGTTGTAGCACAAATTGATAATTCTTGGCTGAATCAATTATTAGTGTGATAACTACAACAGTGATTTTCTAATCTCTTCATTTCCTGTACATTTATTTGTTGATATTCTATTGCAAAATAAGAACTATTCCTTCTCTTCCATTTATTCATATATTTATTCATTCATTTATTCATTTATATCAGTTTGGACTCAAGGATTTCCATTTTATCAAATGGATTTTTTAACATTTTTTTAACGTTTATTCAATTTTGAGAAAGAGAGACAGAGCATGAGCAGAGGAAGAGCAGACAGAGAGAGAGACACAGAATCTGAAGCAGACTCCAAACCCTGAGCTGTCAGCACTGAGCCCAACACAGGGCTCAAACTCAACAACTGTGAGATCATGACCGGAGCCAAAGTTGCCGCTTAACCAACTGAGCCACCCACGCACTCCTCAAATGGACTTGATCTTTTACCATTCCTATTTGTTTCTGATACTCAGACTGTACTAGATTTGTCTATTTGGAGGTTCTTCCATCTGGATCTCAAGTACTTTCACCATGTCTGTTTCTGTCATTCTTCAGCAATTCTTTACTTTCTAGTACAAGACAATTCCTTCTTGGCCTTTTGGCTAAGATCAAGTGTCTAGTACAAGACATTCTAGACTCATTTTGTAATTTTTCTGCCCCAATTCTGGAACTGTCCATTTCTCCAAGGAATCCTGATTACTTTTATTGGAGAATGATAATTTAAAAACTAGAATCTGGGCAACAGATACAGCAATTGCTATTGGTATGATATTGTCCTTAGGTATTCTCAACAAACAGAGCTAGAAAATATGTGTATGTGTCTATCCATCCTCATCTATACATATGCATATTTTTAAAAGCCATGAATTATAGGTTTTTATGTTTAAGTGTGATCCATCATGAATTGATTTTTGTGTATTGTGTGACACATACACATGCACACACAAATAATACATTCAGTTGAACAGTGTTTTAAAACTCTTTGTTGACCATGCTTTCCTTTACCAACTGAGCTGCTTTGGCAACTTTGTTAAAAATTATTTGATCTTACTCTTGTTTCAGCAACCTATTTATCCATTTTCATGCCAATTCCATTGTTTCATGAATATTGTAGCTTTAATTTCAATTTTGATGTCACGCTGTATAAGTCCTTCAATCATAGGCATCACTTTTAATATTGTTTTTGTTATTCTATGTCATTCATATTTCCATTTAAATTTTTGATTTGAAGCAATTTCTCATTTTTATAAAACAAGTTAGTGATGTATATGTGTATATATATATGTACATATAGATATATATGTATATCTATATCTATAGATATATGTATGTATATGTATTTACATATATGCATATATGTGTATATATATCTATACATACATGTATCTATAGATATAGATGTACATATATATACACACACACATATATCAGTTTCACATCAGCTCTCTCAATATAAACATATTTTCCTCTAAGTGCTTGAACATATGTACTATAGCTACCTTAAAGTCCTTATCTGCCACGTGCCACATGTGGACATCTAGACTTTACAGTTTGCTTAATATGACCTGTCTTTTCTCTTGAGTCTAGGTATTATTTTTCATATTTCTTTGCACATAAATAAATTTTTGTTATTTTAACTAAACTTCATAAATATATTATAAACTCTGGATTCTGTTATATTCCCCTGAAGAACATTGTTTGTCATTATGGCAAGCAGTCAGCTTGGCTGGACTGATTTTAAGCTCCGTGTCCCTTGTGGTGGACAGCAGCAAAGCTCACTACTCAGTTCTTCAAACCTTCAGCTGTTGTTGCACTGGGATGCTTGTAGCCTCCCTCATGTAAGCACAGTTCAAGAGAGAGCCAAAGATTTGAGAAGAGTTTACATGCAGATTTGAGGTTTGCTCCCTCTGTGGTTCCCTCCCTTGTTTGACTCCCCTCTCAGTTCCAGGCATGTCTTACAGAATAAAACTCTGTCATCTGACTCTTCAAGCCACTAAGTCTGGCTTTTGGTTTGAGTTCTAGCCTCCTGATGCCCTGTGAACTGGTAGTGCTTTCTGACAAAAGCCTTATATATATGAATCTCACCCCACACAATTCTCTTCCTTTAAGGGGAAAATCCCTTCTAGTCTCTGCTTTCTTTTGATCATTTTCCTATGCCTTCAAATAGCTGTTTTTATATTTTCCCCAGAGTTCATAAGTTTTAGCCTCAGCTTTGCTATTACTGGAATTGAAACCAAGTGCTTCAGTTTTTATTTCAGTCATCATAAGACATCATGATTCAAATATTTTCACTCTATAAAAACTAGCAACTCTTTTTCTCTCTTTCTTACTCTGTCAGGAGTAGTGCTATGCTATACACTATACATGCACAAGTGTTTTGACACAATGCACAAACATCTAATTTCATTTAGTCCTAAAATAACATTGGAAATAAGCATATTTATCCCATTTTATATTGCAGAAAATAAGACTGAAAATATTGTTTAGGCAAGTTCAAACAGTTAGAAACAGAGTGAAATAAATCACAGCTATGTCACACTCTCTTGCTACTCATTCTCCCCACCCCCCAACCCCTTCAAACAAATACATCTGACAACTACAATTTGAAAATGTAACACCATTGACGAGTACCAATTGAGCAGTATGATTCAGTGGTTAAGGTCATGGGCTTCAGAATCAGACAAACTATTTTTAGTCCCTCCTCTTCACTAATTCCCTATACGTAATGATCAAATCTACAAAAGCAGGTAACATAAAATAACATTGTGAGAATTACATGTGTTGTGCAGACTATCTGATATACACAGAAAGAGCTTAATAGATATTAGATTTTAAAATAACTATTAAATATAGTTTTATTACCAGATACTAAGGAGCTAACCTTCTCGCAAAATAATTTAAAATAATTTTAAGTGTATTTATTTATTCTGAGAGTGAGCAAGTGGGGAAGGGGCACAGACAGAGGGAGAGAGAGAATCCCAAGCAGGCTCCGCACTGTCAGCACAGAGTCCGGTGCAGGGCTCAAACTCATGAACCATGAGATCATGACCTGAGTCAAAATCAAGAGTTGGACACTTAACTGACTGAACTACCCAGGCGCCCCTCTTTTGCAAAAGAATTTTAAAAACGTATGGTCATGGTATATTTATACCAGACTTGATCTGTCACAGCTGGATAAATAATCGCAATAATACACAATGGGAAGGAGAAAAGAAATGAACATTTATTGGAGATGGACTATGTCTTTAACACTGAGCAGGGCATTTTAAAATATGTTACTGTATTTTATTTTCACAGCACTCTGTACAGTAAATAGGTCCTCTATTTTTAGAGATAATGAAACTAAAATTTAGAAGACTTGAAGTAACTTATGTAACAACACAAACTACTAAGTATCTCAGATACTATTAGAAACTTCGTCTAACACATTTCTCTTTCCCACATGACAAAATTAGACTGCTATGAATCTATGACAAGTACTGAGTCTCATAATACTCTTATAATTAAAATGCTGTCTGGTGTTTAAATGCTTTCTGAAAGTTCCTGTCAGTCCTTTCTCCTTGTCCCTCCTTCAACGTAATGTCCTAATTTCCTTCCTTCAATATTTCACGACAACATAATTCAATTAAAACTTGATTTTTCTTTCTTTGTATCCATTTATTTCATTTGTATTGGGTTGGTTCCAAACCTAATTTTATGTTCTTCAGAAACCTTTCACGTGGCACATAACCATGCATTATACTGTTTTAGGCATGGAGAAGAGTGAATTAGACTTATACGGTCTTACCCCTTCCTTGAAGGTTTTAACTGCATTGATTTTATTAAATAATAGCTGAACACTTACCGTTTTACCTAGCCAATGCACTCTCTCCTAGCCCATGATTCCAGGTGGTCCCAAAGAATAGTCTCAGTTAGAACACTAGAACATACTACATCGTATTGATTATTTCAAAGTGGTTCAGCCACTAGGAAAAATGGTCTTAGAAATAGAAGGTTGAACGCCAGATATTATATGTAAGATTGTAAACATTGGTTCTGGAAATATTGAAAGATTGATCCAACAATCTTTGGAAATGAAACAGCGATCAAATAAGGGGGATACTGACAGTTATAGATATTGATAATGGGCAAAGAGTGTTAGGACACTGGATTCTACTCAGGAGGACTCTTACACTGCAGATTGGTTTTATGCAACTTATGATACTTTGTACAGTTTGGGTCATAATTCCTAAGAATTTAATAAAAGATTAGGGATCAAAATGAACCATCCATCTCAACTTGCAGAAAGTAGAAAAAAAAAGATATGAAAAAAGATACATCATGGATCTGGAGTGAGAAGAAGCTAGTTCTGGTCTCAGCTCTGCATCTAACATCTGAGGATAAAACTTAATTATTTGAGTTTAAATGGGGACATCCATGTAATTTCTTAATTCCTTTTGGTTACTGTACTCTAATTTAGAATTGGCCATGAAGGTCTACTGAGTTGTAATTTGTATCTATGGAACATTAAGCAAAAAGGACACATTTTGTTAATGATGTGATTTTTACACACACGTAAGGGCTATGGTGAGTGAATATCTAGATCGCTGGGGTCTACATGGTAGCTCTTTCTCATGTAATGGTAGTTTGAGGGTTAGTGGCATAATATGTTAAACTTCTCACAACACACATGGGAAGGACTGAGTGATAGGACGCATTCCTTTAGTTCTCACTTCTTCATCCTTCAGCAGTTCAAAACCTGGATTAAGTGCTACTTCCATTAACACATAGTTTGCCATTTTATCCTTTTCCTTCTTAGCTTTATCCCATTATCTCCTTACAAACAGACTCCAATCTCTACATAGGTTAAGCAGATATCAGAATCTAAACATTTAGATAACTGTTAAGGACTCTAAGCAAACCTCATGGGCACAGAAAAATATTAAGTTGAAAACTATACTTCAATTAATACACACACACACATATATATATATATATACATATACATATATATACATATATATACATATACATATATATATCCATCCATCCATCCTAACAAGTTTCTAAAACTAATAATAGAGCTACCAAGTCTTAAGGTCATTATCAGGTGGTTTTGATAGAGTGAGTGTGGAAACATTCTAGGTTTGAGGTATCTGTGATTATCATTTTCATTCTCCTTCAACAACACACTTCTCTTTTTCATAATCACCACATAGCAGGAATATAATGACAGTTTAAAGCATCAGAATTTCAGTAGATGCCTGGGTCAACTCTCTGTTATCCCTCAGCACTTGCCTGACCTTTGTCAAGTTTCCTTGAGATCTCTGTTCCTCAGCTTCTTCATCTGTAAGTGCTATTTCGCAGGGTTTCTCCAAAGATTAAATGAGATAATACATGTAAAGGCTGGAACAGGGCTGAGATAATAGCAATCATTTAACATATCAGTTATTGAATATAGTCTGCCTTTGAAGATTCAGAAAATTTACAATGAGAGGATAACAGGGAATGTTATTTATAGCAAACCCTCCAACCTCTACTGTCTTCTTTTATCTATCTTCTCAGACAAATCCAACAAATCCTAGTTCACATCCTACCACTTATACCTAATCTTTCACTTTTCTGAACTCTAAAATATTTGTTTGCTATCTCATCTGTTTTGGAAAGAGATCACATACTATTTTACATCACGTTAAAAATGTTTCACATAGGTATCATTTATCTCCAGTACATCTTTAGTATTCTTAAGAGGAAAGGTTTTATCTTACATTGCTTTTGTGCTTTTAGACTTTCTTGGGAAAAATCAGTTCTCTGCCAGAGCTCTGTCCACAATGCCGAATACAAGTGTAACTGAATTGGTGGAACAGAGTGGGATTTCAAACATGTCTTTCTCAGACCAAGAGTGAAGGCCAAGCGTGTAGTCTCAGACATCCCAACATTAGAAGTCACTCATGTCAAAGCCAACTGCAAGCCGTCAGTCATCAACTTGAGCCGTTCTGTAACACTGGAGTCCCTGATTCATTTGTCAGGAGAAGATGGAAAGACAATAAATTTAGATGCCAATGAATTTTAACTGAATCTTTGTTTTCGGAAAAGTAGAGGAGAATGGAATTTAATTGGCTTCACTGTCCTCTGAAGCCCTACATATAGAAAACAGGTAAGTTCTGTATGAGTTAAGAAAGAAAGTATTAAGCTTTACCATACTTTGTGACCACTGTCAGTGAGGCAGGTGATATAAATCTTTAGAATTACAAGGTAGTATTAAAATTTCACATAAAAACAATTTTAATTTACTAGGAAAAATAGAGCATTTCACAATTAAAGAAACATTTTCTATTTTGCATGTATATAACACATTGCAACTTGTTTCTACTTTAATTCCAATTTTTGGCATATTTAAAAACCTCAAGGCAGTCCCATTCATAGCCACAAATGCAAAAGTTCCATAAACATATTAACAAATTGATTTCAGCAATGTTCAAAAGGGATTATATGTAATGCCTAAGTTAGGTTTATTCTAGGAATAAAAAGTAGCTAGCATTAACCAATTAGTATAATTAATTATATTGATGGATTAGAAGAAATCACATGATCATAATACATGAAGAAAATCCTTTTATAGTAATTCACAGGATACAAAATCAATGCACAGAAATCTATTGCATTTCCACACTAATAATGAAGCAGCAAAAAGAGTAACTAAGAAAACAATCCCATATACAATTACACCAAACATAGTAAAATACCGAGGAATAACCCTAACCAAAGAGGTGGTGAGAGACCTGTACTCTGAAAATTATAAACAGGATAAAAGAAACTGAAGACACAAAGAATGGAAAGACATTCCATGCTCATGGATTGGAAGAACAAATATTGTTAAAATGTCATTACTACCCAAAACGATACACACATTCAATACAATCCCTATCAAAATATTAACAGTATATTTCACAGAGTCCTAAAATTTGTGTGGAACCACAATACACCCTAAATAGCTAAAGCAATCTTGAAAAAGAAAAGCAAAGCTGGAGGCATCACAATTCCGGACTTCAAGTTATATTACAAAGCTGCAGTAATAAAAACAGTATTGTATGGCACAAAAAAAGACACATAGATTGATAGAACAGAATAGAAAACCCAGAAATGAACCCACAACTATACCATTAACTAATCTTTGACAAAGTAGGCAAGAGTAACCAAAGGGAAAAGGACAGTCTCTTCTACAAAGGATATTGGGAAAACTGGACAGCAACATACAAAAGAATGAAACTGGACCACTTTCTTATACCATACACAAAATAAATTCAAAATGGATTAATGACCTAAATGTGAGACATGAAACTGTAAGAATCCTAGAAGAGAGCACAGGCGGAGACTTCTCCGACATTGGCCATAGCAACTTCTTTCTAGATATGTTTGCCACCTGAGGCAAGGTACACCAAACCAAAAATAAACTATTTTTCTACAACTTTATACTCAAAAAACAAACAATTGTATTTAAAAAATGTGCAGAAAACATGGACAGATATTTCTCCAAATGGCCAACAGACACATGAAAAGATGCTCATCATCACTTATCATCAAGGAAATGCAAATCAAAACTACAAATGTGACAACACCCCACATATGTCAGAATGGCAAATATCAATAACACAAGAAACAACAGGTGTTGGAAAGGACATGAAGAAAAAAGAACCCTCAGGCACTGTTGGTAGGAACACAAACTGGTGCAGCCACTGTGGAAAACAGTATGCAGGTTCTTCAAAAAGTTAAAAATAGAAGTACCCTATGACCCAGCAATCACACTACTGAGTATTTACCCAAAGAATACAAAAACACTAATTCAAGGGGATACATGCACCCTATGTTTAGAGCAGCATTATTTACAATATCCGAAATATGGAAGCAGCCCAAGTGTCCACTGATTGATGAATGGGTAAAGAAGAGATTGTGTGTGGGTGCGCCCAGGAATATTACTCAGCCATAAAAAAGAACGAAACCTTGCCATTTGCAGCCACATGGATGGGGCTAGAGAGTGTAATGCTATGCAAAATAAGTAAGAGAAAGACAAATACCATATGATTTCCCTCATGTGTGGAATTTAAGAAACAAAACCAATGAGCAAAAAGAAAAAAAAAAGGGAGAGAGACATAAACCAAGAAACAGACTCTTAACTACAGAGAACAAACTGATGGTTACCAGAGAGGATGTGTGGGAGGGATGGGTTGAATAGGTAAGGAGAATTAAGGAGGGCACTTGTTGTGATGAGCACCTGGTGATGTATGGAAGTGTTGAATCACTACATCCGTTGTACATCTAAAACTAAAATAACACTGTATGTTGACTGCAATTAAAATGTTAAAAATTTAAAAATAGTTTAAAAAGAAAATCCATTTACACAGAGAATGAACTGGTGGTTGCCGGAGGGGACAAGGTTGAAGGGATGGGCAAAATAGGTGAAGGTGATTAAGAGGTATAAACTTCCAATTATAAAATAAATAAGTCACAGGATGACAAGCACAGCACGGGAAACATAGTCAATAATACTCTAATAGTATTGTATGGTGATACATGGTAACTACTCTTATTCTGGTGAGTAGAGTTCATTGCATGGAATTGTCAAAGCATTAAGTTGTACTTTTGAAATGAATATAACATTGCATGTCAACTGTACTTCTATTTGAAAAGGAAAATCCATTTAATAAAATTTAATACCCATTCATTATAAAAATTCTTAGCAAAATAAGAATTGAAGGTAACTTTCCTTATCTGACTTAAGATTTACAAAAGTTACAAAAAAGTTCATTGGTGAATAACCAAACTATCACTGTAATTTTGGAATCAAGACAAGAAAAACCATTATCTCTAATTTTTTCAACATTGGGGGACATTTTAGACAATGCGACAAGACAAGAACAATAAATAGAATGTATAAGGATGGAAAGGAAGTGAAAAAAAAAACACTATCTTTTCCCAACTAATAGTATTATATACAAAAGAACTTTAGATAATTTCTGGAATTAATTAAGTAGTACTACAAAGTTACTGGATAGAAAATTGGCATACAAGACATTCCTATTCACTAGCAACAGTAGGAAAACAAATTTTTAATAAATTACAATAGCATCTATCAGTATTAATTTAGATATTCTACGAATAACTACAAACAAATGTGAAAGACATCATCCAAGAAAATTATGAAAATTTATTGTGCAACATTAAAGAAATTAAAAGGGGTTAACTAATCAAGACATACACCATGTTCACTGCTTGGAAGTTGAAATATTGTAAAGAATTTAATGCACTGTAAACCCACTCACAATCCCATTAAATTTGGCAGTATGTGACAAGCTACTTCTAAAATATATACAAAATTATAAGGTCTGAAACACTGTTGAAAAAGAACTAGTTTCGGGCGCCTGGGTGGCGCAGTCGGTTAAGCGTCCGACTTCAGCCAGGTCACGATTTCGCGGTCCGTGAGTTCGAGCCCCTCGTCAGGCTCTGGGCTGATGGCTCGGAGCCTGGAGCCTGTTTCCGATTCTGTGTCTCCCTCTCTCTCTGCCCCTCCCCCGTTCATGCTCTGTCTCTCTCGGTCCCAAAAATAAAAATAAAAAATGTTGAAAAAAAATTTAAAAAAAAAAAAAAGAAAAAGAACTAGTTTCAACCAGACATACAGAACTTATTATAATGATCTAATAATTAACAAACTACGATATTCACACAAGGATAGGCACTTGGACCAATGGAATGGAATAAAACACCTCAGAAACAGACCCATTTTTTATGGATGTTTGATAAATGAGATCTTTAACAAGTAGAGTAATGGAGAAAAGCAAGCTAAACAGAAAATAGTTTGGAGTCAAGTGGTGGAATACATTTAAGTAGAAAATAAAACAAACAGGACTTATATGGCCCTCTGGGGCCTAGGTCTAGGTGCATTGGGTCTAGGTGCACTTGGGTCTAGGTGCATTTATATGGGAAATACTTATCCACTATACTTTGAGAAAATTTCATAAGAGCCAATCTTTATTTCCTGGAGTAAATCCTATGATACGAAAATCAAGAACTTCTGTGCATCAAAGTTCACCATGAAGACAATGGTAGATACAAACCAAAGTATAGAAGAAAATATTTTTTAAAGTATAAAGAGTGGCTAGAAAAACAAAAACAACAAAACTCCTACAAGCATTAATAAAAAGACAAGATCTTAATAAATGGGCACTTACAAAGAGGACACTCAAATAGTCAATGACCATTAGAAATGAGGGAAATGTAAATTAAAACAAGATATCACTAACTCACTGAGAGAGCAGAAAATTTTAAAGTCTGACAACACTATGTATTGGTAAAGGTGTGGCAACAGAGGTCTCATTTTCTGCTGGTTGGAGCAGAAGTTGGTACAACCATATTGTAACACCATATAGAATTACCTTGCAAATTTCAGAGTGCAAAAGAACTTACAACCAGCAATTTCACTTCTCAGTATATACTGTAGAGAAACATACACACGTACAACAGTATATACATATAAGACAGCTACTGACAGCATTGTTCTTCAGAGCCCCAACATGGAAATGCCCAATGTCCACCACCAGGCCAGCAGATCAATAAATTGTGTGATAGTCATAAAATATTCAGCAATTAAAATGAATAAATTACAGGTGCACATATTAAAATAGATGGATCTTACAAATACTAAGCATTAGAGGTCAGCCACAAAATAATATATACAGTAAGACACATGTTAAAAAAAAGCAAAACTGTTACTTGAGAATGTATATATAGATGATATATATTAAAATGCAAGGGAGGGGCAACTGGGTGGCTCAGTGGGTTGAGCGTCTAACTTTGGCTCAGGTCATGATCTCATGGTTCATGAGTTGGAGCCCCACATCAGGCTCACTGCTGTCAGCTTGTCAGCACAGAGCCCACTTTTGGATCCTCTGTCCCCCTTTCTCGCTGCCCTTCCCCCATTTGTGTTCTCCCCAAAGTAAATAAATATTTTAAAAAGTAATAAATATAAAATAAAATAAAGTGCAAGGGAATGATTCTCAGTAAAGTCAGGAATATCGGTTACATCTGGGGAAACAGTTTACAATCTGGCAAGAGACCCTATGCTGGCAAAATTATATCTTCTGATTTGATGGTGTTTATGTGAGGTTCACTTTATATGCATTCATTAAATTGCACATTTATGTTTTATGCTATGTGTCATATTTAAGGATAAATATAAATAATCTTAGAACTATAATATTTACATAATCATAGCTATGATCATTTATGTAAAACTTAATTTATTAGGATCATTTTAACAATATCAATTACATAGAAGTCCCACTATTTATAATAAAAAGAAACATGACAAGTTGAGTGTTGTTTGCTATTTGTATCAATGAGGTCTGATGCAATATTTGTCCCAGTGCAATTTGTTGAAAGTAGAGAGGCCTAGTAGTTGCTCTATGCAGGCCACTGGACAATCTGATACACAATAATTAAAAAATAAAGAATTTACATATACCAGCAGCAAACAATATGGTGCGTATCATTTCTCTCAATCAACTGCAATTTAGAATAGAATATAAACAACTTCCCCATGTTATATATCAATTGCATTTGGTAACAGCATTCCTCAGATGCTAATTTCTATTACAAGACTGCACAATTTATTCCAATAATGTATCCCAATAATGAGTTTACAAAAACACCCTTTTAGGTGAAATTTCCCTTAATGATTCATAAACCACAAAAGTGTATGTAAAGAATGAAATGTTATTACCCTGACCACATAAACACATAAATCTAATACAATAAATAAACACATAAATCTAATCACAGATCTTTTTAATAAAGAAAAAAGACGGGGCACCTGGGTGGCTCAGTCGGTTAAGTGTCCGACTTCAGCTCAGGTCATGATCTCACGGCTCGGGAGTTTAAGCCCCGCTTTGGGCTCTGTGCTGACAGCGCAGAGCCTGGAGCCTGCTTCTGATTCTGTGTCTCCCTCTCTCGCTGTCCCTCTCCCCCTCACCCTCTGTCTCTTTCCCTCAAAAGTAAATAAATGTTAAAAAAAAAAAAAAAGAAGTGAACAGCTTACATAAATGAGAAAGAAAACTAGTCATAAGAAAATGAAAAAATGAATAAAAATTTCTTTATCACATAAAGTATGTTGGAGGAATAGGGAAGATTGCAAAATTTTATTTTGGGTGTTCTAGGACTGACATTAATCAGTGTATAAGTCCAGTTACTTGTGGTCCTCTGTAGTTTAATTAAATGTTTCCAGAAAATAAAAGTGAATCCTCCCCAATCCCAGAAGTAGACTTTTTTTAAAAAAAATTTTGATGGTTATTTACTTATTATGAGCTGTCAGCACAGAGCCCAATTCGGGGATAGAACTCACAAATGGTGAGATCACAACCTGAACCAAAGTCAGATGCTCAACCAACTGAGCCATCCAGGCACCCCAGAGACTCTTAACTACAGGGAACCAACTGATGGTTTCCAGAGGGGAGGTGGGTGAGAGAATGGGTTAAATAGGTGATGGTATTAAGGAGTGCACTTGTGATGAGCACCAGGTGTTTTATGGAAGTGTTGAATCACTAAATTATACACCTGAAACTAATATTACACTCTCGTTAACTAACTGGAATTTAAATAAACACTTGAAAAAAAGTGAAGCCTCCCATCTGGAGGTTTCATCAACTGTCTTTTCTCCTCTAAAATACTTTTAAAAAATGGAAACAATTACTACAGAACTCATCAGGTTGTCCTTGATTTTTCACATTCTCCCCCCCAAAAAATGCATATCTTCTTCCCAGACATCATTTCCCAATTCCAAAAACTAGTGTCGTGGATTCTTAAGCATACACTTGACACTAGACAGGTGGACTGTTCTGGGAAAGAACTCACATACCTAATTATGGTTTCATTCCATCTGGTGCAATGGTGCCATCTACAGACATGACTGCATATTTCCACAAGCTTCTCTGAAACGATTCATAACAATTGCTACAATGAAGGGCTCCAAAAGATGTACAACTGACCTTTGGACAACACGGGTTTGATCTGCGCAGGTCCATTTATACGTGGATTTTGGTTTTGATGAATACAATACAGTACTATCAGTGTATGATCTTTTCCTTATGATTTTGTTAATAGCATTTTCTTTGCTATAAGAATGTTGTATATAATATACATAACATGCAAAATATGTTAATTGGCTGTTTATGTCATCAATAAGGCTTCAGTCAACAATAGGCTATTGGTAGTTGTGTTTTTGGGGAGTTGAAGGTATGCACTGATTTTCAACTGTGTGTGTGTTGGGGGAGTCAGTTCTCATAACCCCCATGCTTTTCAAGGGTCAGCTGCTGTTCTCACCCTGATTCTTTAAGTTGTAGAACATCTGTTTTTTTAGACTGTATCATAAAAACAATTCATTTCAGTTAAACACGGTGAAAATGCAATATGAAATCCATGCATTCATAATCCAAGGGAGTTCAATCCCTATTCCTAAGAATAGAAAAAATATATCTAGAGATGGCACTGTATTTTGGTATTTTGAGGTATATTACAAAGTAAAATGGAACAGGTATATGATATGGGCCTTCACACAAAGTGCTTAAGAATAAGTTAAAATTCACAACTAGCACAAGTAAAATAATTCCAATGGGATTAATTCCTAAATTGTGTGAGCAGGCTTTCAGAACAAGAAAAAATGCATATGGGGAAACAGGAAAAGAGGAGTTCTGAGTTCACATACTTGACATCTTTCTCTCCTCACACCTCTCTGCCCTGGGAGGCAAGTTTTCACTGAGCCACACCCAGGTTAATTCACCTTGGCCACACCGCCAAGCGGAAGGGTCAGGATTCAGATCCATCATGGCTAACCGCCAGCCTACTCATCTTTCCATTCTACCACTTGCCAAAACCCCAGGAGAAATCCTTCACAGCTTTAAAAAGGGTGAGAGGAACTGGCACCCTTGCTTTTCCAGGGTAGCTCACCGAGTGTTTTCTATGGGCTTTAAAATATGCATTACTATACACCAACTGCTGAGCTCTGCTGCACCGGATGTTTTTCTTACAAAGACCTACTATAAATAAAAATTGTAATAAAATATGATCCAGGAAACAGCTGGTTCCTAGGATGAAGGCATAAATATGAGTAAGCAGTTAATTATCTTCCCCTTGATTTCAATGCTGCATGAATTCACCCTTCCTTAAACTACACTGAACAGGAACGAGCAATGAGTAACCCCACTGACAGCATCTTTTCCCTCTCTGAAACTAAATCCATCTTGCCCTTCAAAGTCCTCTAACCCATGCTATTTGTCTGGGAATAGCTTTTCTATCAAGGGAAGAAAAAAGAATCTCCTTGAAAAGGAAAAAAAAAAAAGTACCTCCTACAATTCTTCCATAGACATTCATTTACACATTCACTGCATACGCATGCATGCATTCAACAAATACTCTCCAATGCCTGCCTTGTGTGTCACAGGCAAAGGACACACAAATTTGCACAAGACAAACACAATCCCTGACCATGAAGATCTTACAATGGCAGAAGGGTGAATGTGGGAGACAGTACAGTCAAACACAAATAAATTACACACAGTAAGTCATAGTTAAATATTTATTAAATGAAGCCCTTTTGGGCTAACTTAGCCCTTATTGATCCCTCTGAGGACCAAGCACTTAGATTGTGTAACATTATTTAGCTAGGCAAGCTTCTGGAATAATGGGGCAACGAGTGATATTCCTTTGCCATCCAGACATAATCCAGGTAAGTGCTCTTCAAGTACCTCACGATGTGCTTGTGTAGTAGACGTGGGAAGGAGTGGGATAAGAGGAGGAAGAAGTGGAGGAAAAGAAGGAAGAAAAGAAGGGGAAGAGGGGGGAATCTCACTGAAATTATTTTTTGCTTTAGGAAAAATAAAATATTTCTAACTTGTGAATAAATCTATTTTTTTTTAAGTGGAAACTAAATAGGAAAACACAAACCGAGGCAGAGGCAGAACTCTATTTGTCTTGGGTGAGAAATCGGGTCCCATGTAGAGTGGGGAGGCACTGCTGGGGCCAGAGCCTGAAGGTCAATAGGAGCAGGAATATAGGTTACATTGTGACATATGTGATGGGGTAGAACCAGGTCCAGATTTTCATCACCTTAAGTCAGATGATCTGTGTCAGTGGGGCCAGCACATTGCTTAATACACCACCTCCATCAAATTTTCTGAGGAAACAAAATTATAAAAAATCAAGTACTAGAAGAATTCAAGGAAAGGGACACCTGGGTGGCAGAGTTGTCGGCTCAGGTCATAATCTAACGTCTGGAGGGTTTGAGCCCCACGTTGGGTTCTGCGCTGACAGTGCGGAGCCTGCTTGGGATCCTCTCTCTCTTGTTCGCTCTGTGTCCCTCCTCTGCTAGCTCTCTCTCTCTCTCTCTCTCTCTCTCTCTCTCTCTCTCTCTCAAAATAAATAAGTAAACTTAGAAAAAGATTTTTTAAAAGATTCAAGGAAAGCAGGGGTGTAAACAGAGTTACACTGCTTTCCCTCACTCTACACCAAGAGCATTGCGTGCTCTGGGCTGCTCTGGGCTTGCTCTTTAATGAAGACAGCAACCTCTCCAGTCACTGGTGCCGGCCCTCTCAAGTTAGCACTGAAGACAACTGGAATGCAGTGATGTCTGTAGCGTCCTTGAAATCTTCCAAATGCATGTGTACATAAAAAGCAGACCTCAGGTGTCTGCCGTCCTCACGTAAAATAGCAGTCAGTCCACAAACAAAGTGATGGTAGAACATCAGCAATCAAAAGCTACTGCATTCCACCAAGAAGCTGAGAATGAATTTCAATGTTACATCTGTAAAAATACAGAATATTATGGGGCAGGAGCCTTTCCCTCACATACTGTGTTAAAACTGAATTTACAAAGCCTGCAAAAACGGGAGACAGTTAGATATAATGGATGTGGATCTATATACACAGAGAGACATATACAGAGACATAGATATAAATACACGTTTATGTGACAGAATTTGAAGAGTACTTTTAGGTATTCCTGAATGTTACATTAAACCTTTCATTTAAGATAATCTAAAAATCTTAGCCTAAATATTGATTATCTTATCAAAATCAGTATATACATTGATAGGATTTACCTCTTGGGGGAAGAGGTGTTTTAAGTGCTAGTATCATTCAGTTAAATCTCAAAAAAAAATGGTAACACTCTACTTTCTAAAAATTAATTTGATATTCTAAATTAACTCTATTATTTCTAATCCAAAACGTCTTGCATCTTGTGTCTACACAAGGTGGAAGAAATTTGAATAAGGTCAGTGCTTGGCACCTTTTAAAAAATATCTTCCTTTATATTCAATATTTGGCAAACCTCATCCGCCCCTTCCTCGAACCTTCCCACCCCTCACCTGAAAAACGTGTTCTGGTGCTGTCCCTATCGGCTTCTGGATTGCCCGGCACTAACTCTGCCTTTGCACCAGCCACCTAGCAAGGAATAGGATTCTGTTCCACAAATGCTCTTTACTGTACTGAGGGCTGGAGAGGTTCTTGCAGTCACGCTAAACAAGAGTTTGGGATTTGGCAACCCAGTGCATGGGTCCTTCTGTACCGCACCACAGCGGCCCCAGTCTTGGCAGTTAGTCAAAAGCTAATGAAAATTTCAAAGGTACAAAGCTCTTCTCAGAGCTCCAGAGAAGCAATAGAGCTTTCAGCAGGATCATAACAGGTGCATCAAAGTAATCCAAAAGAAAAAACCAAAAGTCTTCTTGGGTCTAGAAAAAAAATAAAATTAGAAAGATAAACATGCACATTATAAACCCTGTTTTATGCGCCAAAGAGCTCCTCTCGATATTCAGCATATAATTGCAAGAGGATCCAAACAGACCAGCACAAACTATAAGGGCTCATAAGTATCAGAATTTTTCCAGCTTTAAAGAACAAACATAGGTATCTGCAGATTGAAGTGCCCCACTTTGGAATTTCTGCTTCAAACCACAGAAAGGTGGTGGCTACATCACACTTTGGTCTCACACTGCACAAAATAAATTTTTTAACAAGCAAAACATATGTGGGAGATGATGAATACAGATTTCATTTGAGCTCTGTACTTCTTGATGGTAATTCAGAGGTCAGGATATTTCTACCAATATACTCTTGAGAACTGGGACAGAAAGAATCAAACAAGAGCTCTCCTTCTTTCAATCCCCACCTTCATTTCTGCTATTGACTATGTTTCCTTATTCCAACAAGTAAGTGGGCACACAGGAGAAACAGAAACTGAGGAAGTGACCCCCTCTGTCCGCTGGTGAGTGAGAATAGGAGTGCTGGGGCGGTGGGGAGGGATGGGTAAGTAGAGAGACAAACAAACGATACAGCAAATCCAGGAATAATGGACAATATACCAAACAAAAATGCAAGAAATTATGGAATAGAAGAGGACGAAGCAGACCCTAATGTTGATTCTACAACTAGATTTAAATTTGGGCAATGTTTTAAAGCTTTCTGGGATTTTGCTTCCCCGCTTGGAGAACATGAGTCACAATACAGGTTCGAACTGTTTCACAAGTTTGCTATAGGGTACAGATTAGCTAGCGTTAAAGTGCTTCAACAATATTTTTCTCATAAGCTGTATTTGGGGTTCTCCTATTTTTTCATAATCATGGCAGTGGTCCTTTATTCTGTAGTTGCACAACAACAGGAATGCATGCATTAGACAAGCATTTGAATATAGAGGGACAGACAAGATCTCACGGTTCTAGGAAACAGCGCAGGAAGATTTAATAGACTCTAAAAAGACATTCTTATATTTATAACCTGGACTAATACAAGCATTACTCTGAGTCCATGCTAGTTAACTCCCCCTGAGGTAATGCATTTATAAATATTGTCTTTATTGCAGGTGCAGATCTTTCCAGCTCAGCCCACAAAGCAAGCTTTCAGGTGCTGCACTTTCCCTTCGTTCACACACTGTCTGATAGGTTTCTGATCCCTGGACTCCGCACTGTCCTGGAACATCGGAGGGGCTTCACTGACACTGCAGCGCCACATTGTGGTTACACCGAGAAAACGTCCTGAGAGCGGAAGTATGGCAACGTGTACTTAGACATTTGCTGCAATGTTATTGTATCGTGGAGGAAAGACGTTCTCCATATGTGACTTTCACACAGATTCATATGCAGAGACCAACATTCTGGAGCTTCCTATCTGGAGTATTATTGTATAACAAATCCATACTGCAATGGATACTAATAATGATTTTGTTTTGCCTATAGCAGCATTATATTCAAGGCAATTTGTAACACAGAAATAAATAGATGACCTCCTATCCAATTTTTTAAAAGAAGTGATCTCTCAAAAATGCTGTAAATATACAGTTGCTGTATGCTTAACAGTGGTTAGAAAATTAAAACAGATGCAACTGAATGATTATTGTAACTATAAAATTGTAAAGTTTATAAAAGTAACAGTCTTTGTAGTTGGACTTGGATTTAATTCCATGTGATCAGTGCCAGTTCAAAGGTGCAGACAGAGAGGTGAATTCCTAATAGATGGGATGTATCAGAATCCATAATAATGACAAAGATAGGAAGGCACAAAATCAGAGCCAGCAGACCTATAATCAATAACCCATGAATTTGGTACACTCTTCTTTCTTTCCTATTGTATTTGGGTCCTCCTAGGCTATTTTGTCATGTGTGAAGTCATGAAAAAGCAGAACTCATCACTAGGAAAAGAGATAGTTATGCCTTTGGGATGAAGGAAGATAGGAGGAGCTGTTAAAACTTTTACAATAAGACATACTGAAATCATCCACAATCGTTTTCTGCCAGAAAAAAAAGAAAAAAAAAACTATCTTAAGTAGACTAAGAAGGGTAGTTTATGTGGTTCATCACTGCTTTTGTAATCTTAAATTCAAATTTTCTTTTTAAAAGAATATTTATTTATGGGAGAGGGAGAGATGGAGAGAGAGAGAGACAGAGAGAGAGAGACAGAGAGAGAGAAAGGGAGGACAGGGAGGAACAGAGAGGGAGAGAGAGAATGCCAAACAGGCTTCGTGCTATCAGTGTGGAGCCCCATTCAGGGCCCAAACTCACAAACCTTAAGATCATGACCCGAGCTGAAATCAAGAGTTAGATGCTTACCTGACCACCCAGGTACCCCTTGAATTCAGATTTTCTAAACTTTTTCCATACTATACTAATCCTACAAGATACTTAAGTGAAAAATATTTTGTTGCCAAAATATTCCAAAATTTTCAGGAAACTGTAAAGTATACAATTGCCTCCAAGAAATTTACTGTACATTGGCCTAATGTTTTGAAAAAACCTTACAGTAAAAAAACAAACAAAATGTACTTAATATTGTTAATAATATATCTCCAAAATTAGTTGAAATTTTAATTTTCCTTGTTGCTCCTCTGAATATCTCCCAAATCAAATGCTGGAAAATACTTCATTGTACGACTGATCTTCCATTATATTGCTTTCTCTTACATGTGTGACTATACTGTTTAGCTGCTCAATTCATTTGACACGTGTGCATTTACAATTATTCACTGGCATGCATAACAAATTGTTACCCCTCAAGAATATTATTACCACCAGTACTTAAATCTGCCAAATTTATACTAAAACAAGTATGGCTAAGTAAAAACACAAGTATAGGGAAGTTAAGTTCTTAGATCACTTAGGAATCAGAAATAAAAATCAGTAGCACAAACAAAACTGTTGGTACTTCTCAAATTATTTTCCAAAGGATAATGTTGCCTCATTAACTAATTTTGACTGAGGACATTTATGACCGTTTACCTAGAAAAGAAAACCTTCCATTGTAGTGCGCCTTCTCTACATATATGACTGTGTATGAGTGTGTGTGCCAATTTCCTTTATTTACAGGTCTAATTAACTTACTAATTTATTATACAATCTTTTCTTCACATGGAATAAAATTTATGTGATAATTTATGATATCTGAAAAGGATATTTGGAATAATCATAACCCTATTTGGATAACCTCTTCTTGTATCTATATTATATATAAAAAAGTAAAATCTATTGTTTCTTAAAAGCTGGTGACCAAATTTCAAATGCTTGTTGAAAATGGAAATATTTGTGTTAATTCTCAATGAGTATGATCAATTAGGATTAGAGTAGGACCTAGAAGTCTGCATCTTTAATAAATTCTGGGTGAATCTGATATTAGTTGGTCTGAGAAGCAGGCTTGAGGAAGCACTGATCTGTTACAAAAAGAACTATTCTCTTCCAATACCCAAAAAAGGAACATGCATCGAATGCATTGAGACTCTATTACAAATACACCCAAAATAATAGTGCAAATAAACATTGTGATATAATATGAAATGCTGATAATCTGGGGTATTGCTGGTAATATTTTTAAATAAGTCAGTTGGTTTGGTTTCTTTCTCTCTCCTTTCTTCGCTAAATAGTGTATATATGCCAGCGTTAAAAAAACGTATATTTCCATTTCCCATTTCTACTAATACACTTACAGCTTCTAGCTCATTTTTAGTCAGATTTTCTAATTGAATTTCCTTGTGCCCAAGTAGAAACTAAGAATGGGAAAAAAATACACCAGTATTTTAGGTCTACTTTTCCAATTTACTACTAAATGTCAGAGAACTTGTCTAAACTTTATTTCCTGTTTTGTAAAAGGATAATATATCTCAGGGTTATTGTAAGGATCCAAGAGGATAATTTGTGTGAAAGGTCCTTAAAAAATAAAGAAGTGTAGTGAGAATGAGAAGCATTATCCCCTGTCATACACTCATTATAATCATGCTATTGAAGAACGGATATTAGGTTGTTTCATTTATTTATTTATTTTTAAAGCTCATTCATTTTGAGAGCGCGTGCGCGCACACACACACACACACGGGGGAGGGGCAGAGAGAGAGGGAGAGAAAGAGAATCCCAAGCAGGCTCCGCACTGTCAGATGCAGGCTCGAACTCAGAAGCTGCTGCAAGATCATGATCTGAGCCAAAGTCCAACACTTAACCAACTGGGCCACCCAGACACCCAAACATGTGGTTGTTTTAGAGTAAAATTTAAAATAAAGATAAAGTGAAATTAAGCTAAGTAAAATAAAATTAAATAAAAGTTAAAAACAATAAAACCCTATTTCTGCTATTGTGCATGGAAAAACATTAATTCACTATGGAGAAAATCTATTGCATTTGTTAATGATTTGACAAAAGAAAACATGAAGTTTAAATTTCATTAACTACTTCCCCATTTAAGAGTAGGGAGAAACTTAGCCCACTACCGAAAAAAACAAAACTTTAATAATTTTTCTCTTCAGTTGCAAAGCTAAACAAAATGATGGTACTTGATACAGAGAGAGATTCCCGGAAACCCTCTGCCACCTAGTGTACAAAAAGCATTCCAGGGATGCTCACATGTTTGCATTCAGCCATCAGAGTTATCTTTGCGTGTGTCCAGGTCAGCTATGAAGTTATAATTTGGAGTGGGAATAAAACACTGCATTTTCTAAAAAGCATCTGGCCTGAGAATTAATATAGCATTTCATTTCATTTTAGCAGCACTTTAAATTAAAGTCCCATTTATAAATGTTTTAATACGGCAATAAGGGACTCCTGGGTATGTTTTAGTCTTTCATTAATATACACCTCTTGTGTGCTGCAAGATACATGCGTACTGAATAAGTCCCTTCAACCTTTCAAAGTGCTAATTAATGATCCAATAAAGCAAAGCCTACAGTATCTTAATGGCAGCAAAATACAACCCTTTAATTGGTAAAATAAAATATTAAAATTTCCTTTCCAATAGCTCTTAAGCATATGCATGAAATAAGTATCAAGGGATTAAAAAATTGCAAAGACTCTTTAACCATATTTTTATATGCACAGTACCCCCCACTTCTCATTTTAAGCTTTAAATATTTTCAGCTCAGTTTTGCATGGAGGTGGGGGTAAAACTCAGAGGTTGGCGGTGAAGGAGTATAGAAAGCTGGATTATTAAAATATTTTGAAAAGTACAATGTCAACTATACCATACTCTCTCTCTCAGCCCTAACATTTTTTGAGCCAGTTATTTCTTGACCACTTTTCTAAGGGGGGTACAGAGGGACAGAGACAGGGAAGGAGGGATGGGGAAAGGCTATGCCTTGCCACGTGGTTCAGAGAAGGGATGCTTCCCCCCAGCTCTGAAGCAGTCCACAATGAAACAGGACTCATCAGGGTGCTTTCACTCTCTGCTCACTCCACTTCCTGACATCTGTGAGAGGATCTGTGTGGCCTGCACTTCAACCTGGCCTTCCAGGTCTGGTACAGAGATTTCATCTCCTTTCCTCCAGCTGCCTCAGCCCGAGTGAAGGTTCACATGCAAACCTCTCCAGCAAAATTTCAACCTAACAGGCAGGTCTTTCTTGCACTTTTGCTCTGCTAAAACTCCCTGTCTTAGGAATTCAAGATGGCACAATGACTTGTGATCCAAATGTGCTATGCAGTTACTGAACTGTTCTCCTGAGATAATTTTAGCACACCAAAAACCATTAGAATTAGCAAGAATAATCGGACAAAGTGCAAACAAGAAAAAGAAGAATTCATCTTTTTTTTTTCAATTCACCAAGCTGCCTTTTGATGGCTAACAACTGCTAGCAAAGAGCATGTATCAGTTAAATAAATCATTAGCCTTAAGCAAGAGATGTCAGGAGATTCTTCTAAATTACTTGGCATGATGGTTGGCGAGCACTGAGGTAAAACTCAACGTCATACCTGTAAAGGATGTGTTGGCACAAGGGTGTGGTAATGGGACAAGAGAGAAAAATCATGATTGAGTACAAACAATACCAGCAGCAATACACGGTCACCCTTCTAATGAACACAAGCAACAAACACACTATTTGGAGACTAATTGCGCCATGAAACAGTGACACTTTAAATGCTGAAATCCATGGTAAGCAGCAATATTTAAATTTTTTATAAATATTATTGAGAGATACAGAGCATGAGCATGGGATGGGCAGAGAGAGGGGGAGACACAGAATCTGAAGCAGGCTCCAGGCTCTAAGCTGTCGGCACAGAGCCTGATGCGGGGCCCGAACCCACGAACCATGAGATCATATCTGGGCCGAAGTTGTATGCTTAGCCGACTGAGCCACCCAGGCACCCCTCAATATTTATATCACAAACCAGTATATACATATATATGACCAGGCAAGTGAGTGTGTATGTATGTCTTTGCATGTGTGCACATGCATGTGTGTAAAACCAAATGAAAAATTTCACACAAAAAAATACTTAGGTTTACTAGGAGTGGTATACTCTTCTTTATTCTGCTCTTTTTTTCATTAATTTTAAAAATAAAGATTAATTTTATTTTATTTTTCTAATGTTTATTTATTTATGTTTGAGACAGAGAGAGAGGGAGACAGAGTCCAAAGCAGGCTCCACGCCTGTCTGTGCAGAGCCTGATGCAGGGCTCCAACTCATGAGTCATGAGATCATGACCCGAGCCGAAACCGAGTTGGACATTTAACTGACTGAGCCTCTCAAGTGCCCCTACAGATAAATTTTAAATTGATTTTATAAAGTCTCCATGGGGGGTCAGATTCCAAAAATATTTTTTAATTTTTTTAAGAATTTTTTAAATGTTTATTTTTGAGAGAGACAGAGTGTGAGTGGGGGAGGGGCAGAGAGAGAGAGAGAGAGAGAGAGAGAGAAGAATCTAGAGCAAGCTCCAGGCTCTGAGCTGTCAGCACAGAGCCCAACGTGGGGCTCAAACTCAATAACCATGAGATCATGACCTGAGCTGAAGTGGGATGCTTAATGGAGCCACCCAGATACCCCAGATTCCAAAAATATTTTAAAAACTATCTTTATTTATTAAATGTATTAAATAATGAATCATTCAACCTAACATCTTAATACTTAAATTAAGATGATTTATTAATGTGGTGCCTGTGTGGCTCAGTCAGTTAAGCATCTGACTTAGGCTTAGATCATGATCTCGCAGTTTGTGAGTTCAAGCCCCACTTCGGGCTGTGTGCTGACAGCTCAGAGCCTGGAGCCTGCTTCAGATTCTGTGTCTCCATCTCTCGCTGCCCCTCCCCTGCTTGCACTCTGTCATTCTCTCTCTTAAAAATAAACATTTAAAAAAATTTAATAAAAAAATATTTGTCAACAATAATGCTTATAACAAAGGTTTAAAGAATTGGTAATTATTTCCGGTTTCAATTACAGTTGTCAAAAATGAAATAACCCATTGCTATGTACGCTGAGTCTCTGAATACTTTTAACAGATAATTTTAACTATTTTTTAAAATGTATTTTATTTGAGAGAGAGGGGGAGAGGGAGGGTGTGTGTGCAAGCAGGGGCAAGGGACAGAGAGGAAGAGACAGAGAATCCCAAGCAAGTTCCGAGCTCAGAGCAGAGCCCGATGCAGAGTTCAGTCTCCTGATGCTGGGATCACGACCTGAGCCAAAATCAAGTCGGACACTTGACCGACTGAGCCACCCAGGTGCTCCAATTTAACTATTTTTAAACCATCAACCTTGGAAGAAAGCAAAGGACATGATCATATATATTTATTTCTTGCTATATTTCAATTTGTGTACTCTTTTTTTAAATGACTTTTTAGTTTATTGTTTTATTTGTTTATTTTATTTATTTATATTTTGTTTATTTATTAGTTATTTATTGTTTGTGTGTGAGAGAGAGAGAGAGCACATGAGCGAGCAGGGGAGGTGTAGAGAGTGAGGGAGAGTGAAAATCCCAAGCAGGCTCCATGCCAACAGCACAGAGCCCGACGTGGGGTTCAAAACCAGGAAGCCATGAAACCATGACCTGAGCCGAACACAAGACTGACTGAAGCTTAACCAACTGAGCCACCTAGGCGCCCCTCACTTTGTTTACTCTTACTTTGCATTAGTTTGCTTAATCTCCACAACAATCTGGTCATGGAAAAAGCATTACTGCCTCCTCTTATACATGAGTGACCAGACTCACCAAGCTCACCTAATCTGCCCAAATCATTTATTTATCAAGTAGAAGACAGAACACGAGTCCAGCTTATCTGATTCTAAGTCCAGGGCTCTTTTCTTAAATCATGCTAATACTAAGTGCTACCTGCTATGGTTCCAATAATTTACAAATTGCTCTATCAGATCTGACATGTGAACACACAAATAGGACTGTGTTTGAATATTTATACTCTTAATTCATAAAGTCATCTGCTTAATCCATGCCCACAGAGTCAAGCAGAAAATGCCTCCAAGGAGGAAAACTTCTTGAGGAATGTGGTATGTGGACATGCCCAACCACAGAGAACCACGGCCTCCCTGTTGGTGGCACAGAGGTCTGCAGTGATTTGGAATGTGGACACTGGAGTGAATGAAGCTGCTTGGATTCAAATCCCGGTGCAACAGGGGCGCCTGGGTGGCGCAGTCGGTTAAGCGTCCGACTTCAGCCAGGTCACGATCTCGCGGTCCGTGAGTTCGAACCCCGCGTCAGGCTCTGGGCTAATGGCTCAGAGCCTGGAGCCTGTTTCCGATTCTGTGTCTCCCTCTCTCTCTCTGCCCCTCCCCCGTTCATGCTCTGTCTCTCTCTGTCCCAAAAATAAATAAACGTTGAAAAAAAAAAAAAAAATCCCGGTGCAACAAATGACTGGGCATGTGGCTTTGTACAGGTCGGCTCTGCAGTGTGCAAACGGTGACAGTAATAATGGTCCTCACAACAAAATGTTACACGCTGCCCACTACGTAGCAGGCAGTTGATAAATGTTAGTAGAAGCAGTTCCTCTGCTGACATGTAGTCTTGTGGCATTACCAAATTATGACATAAAAATAGACAACCAACTCACTTTACTTCTGCTTCTATAGTTTATGAACTATCAGTTTGATTTGAGGTCATCAGCTACATGATACAATCCATACTCTCAGAGACGTGCTCTCTTGGGATGCCAGAGAAGTTGTTGGTTGGGTGGGGAACAACATAAGGAACTCAAGAAAGAATTGTGTCAGGGAACATTGTGAAAGCTGTGTAAAATTTAAGCTAATTCAAGCCAACAAACCATTTTAAACTCGAAAATGTGCGCACAATATCAGATGGCTGAGGTATCCAAAGCAAAATCAAAGAAACAATCCCAATACTCTATTTCTGAGGAAACAAAACAAAACAAAAAAAAACACAGGCCTGGATGTCATAGGCAATTATCTCCACTCAACATCTGGTTTGGATTTAGATAAAACCATAAAAAATTGCTGCCTTACTATTAATGGTCCTGACATTTGTATTCAATGCCTAGGCTATCAAAATCTTCCCACATTATTCCAACTTAAGAGAATTTCAAAGATAAGAGAAAACAGCATTAAGATTGGCCTCTAAAACCAAACAGGTATATAGACTGTCCCAGACTTGAATAATAAATATATAATAATATAAAAAGCTAATGTGATCTTTTAAAAATTTAAAGGAGAAAATTTTAACATTATAGTTAAGAACTCAAGATATTCCAGCCTGTTTTATCTTGTAAAGATACTGTGGAAACAAATGAGGTAATAACTGTGAAATGTATTAATTGTATATATTACACATAAAGATAAAAAGACTGAATAAAAATAGAGCTCTAGACTTGCAGATCTAAAAATCTGCTCCATTGCATCCAGACCATTAGAAACAAACAAGATTGTATTTCAAAACATGTAGGGAAAAGAAATTTCATAATCTCCTTTTAAAAATCCATCCTATCTCTAAAAATTCTCTTAGAATGCTTGCCATTTGACTGACTTAGATTCTTACCCCTAAGTGTGAGACACAGGGGTTTAATTTTTATCTTTATGAACAAAAGACATTGAGTGTAACCTGAACTCGGCACAAAAATAGCCACATTAGCGATTAAATGATAGGAAATAAAATCAAGAAAGATACTGTGAGAGGAAATCTGATTGCTATGAGATAATAAAGAAGGTTGAAAGGGGATGATCTATATGGCTTCTCTGAATTCCTTGCTCGTAGTCTCACGAGTGTATCATGAATTTGAGTGACATATGTTTACTATTTTAAACTTCTGATCCTTAACATTTCAGTGCCGGTTTCCTTACGTGGAAGGAATAGACAATGGGAAAGCAAGATAAGTGAGACGCTTAAATAGCTACTTACATGTGCTAATTCCATCTCTTGTATACCCAAAACACGTATCATTCTCTTTTAGGTGCATAAATTTACAAATGTTGTATCTTTATTTTTCTGCGAATGTTGAGTTGCATATGTTTGAATGATTTTTTTCATTGAAACATTTTGTTTTGTTTTTTGGTGATTTTCTTAAAAAATTTAAGTCCATGATTTTTTTATCAATATAAAAATAATCAGGTTACTAGTATTACCTCTGAGGCATTTATAAATTATAAATGAAAATGTCAATTTCTTTTCGTTTCAAAGACATGTGACTTTGTTATACAATGGATAAAGTTCAGAAAAGTATAAAAGGACTTTGACTATTAAGATGTTGAAGAAATAAAAAGTTAGGGCTGCTGCTTTCATTTTATCATTAATAGAATATGGGTGAGGGAGTTGTATTCCCAATATTAACATTTTCTTCTATTTCTTTTCTTTGAAGTCTTTAAAATAAGCCCTTAAATATCAGTAAAAGATACCAAGCCTTTTGCTAACAGTGTGTTCGTTTTTTAACTTGATATTCAATAAAACACTTTATCAGAAACATGAAATAATTAAATTCATTCTTACATGGTAATTATGTTGCCATTCTTGCAAAATAACTAATATCTTCAGGAAATCTATTCAACAAATACTTTTGGGGGACCTACAATATTCAAAGAACTATAGCAAATCCTATGTTGTACATATACTGAATACAGAATGTACTGTAATCAAGATAGATCTAGGATATACCCAGGCCTTGATTATTATAGATTCTGCCATAATACATTTTATAACCTGGGGGGGAGGGGAATGAGCACACAATAACTATATGCATCAAGAGGTAAATGAATTCGGAAAATTTTCAAAGAAAAACATAGGTAAATGACATTTTAAGCGATCAAAAGGACATCTTTCCATTCCTGGGAAGATTTGTTCGTTTTGCTTTTCAAATTATCCTACACTTTTGAAATCACTCTTTTTACAAAAATCCTCCCCTGGTTATTTAGAAGGGAAAGATCATCTCCCTAACACACACATTCCTATTTACACTGTGCCCCATTATCTGTGCTTATCCTTCTCTCTGACGCCTAATGTAAATATTTGCAGAAGCCCCAGCTATGTGTCAGCCAAGCTGTCAATCCGGTGGCTCTCACGGGTGCTCTTTTGATGGGAACACAACCACACAACAGGACCACAGGGCCGGCTGAGGTATCACGAGCAGCTCAGCTGTCAGCACGCCACCTGCTTTCCACAGGGTTGTGACTTTGTTTTCCTGGTGTCTTGTGCGGCTCACCTAGCAGAAAAAGCACTCTGTCAACATCAGCTGCCGACAGAACACATTCCAATTGTTGGCTCTCATTTTAGGGGCTGATGTAGAGCTCTTAATTTTGCCTTTCAAGAATTTGTTTTCTGATGTCTAAGTTGGATGCTAAGTACCTTTCTTCTAAACATCTTGACTGAGTCATGGTCATCTGCCTTAGTTAGGAATTCCTAAACGGCAAAACTCTGTTGACATGATCTGAGATGATTCACATGAGGAAAAATAAAAAATGGGGAATGCTGCTTTTATTTGATTACTAATAAAGAATATGGAGGAGAGAATGTATTCTCAATATTAATGCTTCTCTATTTTTCTTCTTCTTTCAACTGATAAATACAAATCATTTGATATCAATAAGAATGCCACCATTTTTTTTTAACTAGACAGAATTTATTGTATTTGGTGAGCAAAGTACTTTTATAGTAGACTAAACTCCATGGTGTGGACATAGCTGAAATATTCCTCAGTTCTTTATGTGTTACTTGCTAATACTGAATACAGTTTGGGCAGTAGTTACTTTTTTTTTTGAAAGAGACAGGAAGACACGAGCAGGGGAGGGTAGAGAAAGGGAGAGAGAGAGAGAGAGAGAGAATTCCAAGCAGGCTCCACACTGTCAGCACAGAGACTGATGCAGGGCTTGAACTCATGAACCATGAGATCATGACCTGAGTCAAAATCAAGAGTCAGACACTAAACCGACTGAGCCACCCAGTTGCCCCTTGGCTATAGTTATTTTTGAGTAAAGTGGTGGCTCCCAGCGAGGCTGACTTTGCCCCCCATATACTCAGAAATATCCTAGAGGAAATCAGAAAGGTCCACTGGTCACTGAGTCAAAACTCCCAGATTAGAGTCCTATCTCTAAAAATGCCACTGTTTTAGGGTGCCTGGGTGGCTCAGTCGGTTAAGCGTCTAACTTCAGCTCAGGTCGTGATTTCATGGTTTGTGAGTTTGAGCCCTGCATAGGTCTCTACACTGACAGTGTGGAGCCTGCTTGGGATTCTCTCATTCTTCCTCTCTCTCTGCCCCTCCACTGCTCACTCTCTCTCAAAATAAATAAATAAATAAATAAATAAATAAATAAATAAATAAATAATGCCACCATTTTTAATAATGATAATGTCCATTTTAACTTTAACACAGTATTAGACACAACACTGGACTCAAAGTGCTCTCTAAATGACATAATAAATGAGAAAACACCAGGAAGAAGAAAGTAGTCTAGAATTGAGGATTCAGGAAGTTAATTATATTTCTACATCAAAACTGAATTTTGCAAGGGAAAGATGCATATGGATTTTTTCTTAGGCAAACATCAAAAATGTCTTTTTAAAAGTGAGATCATTTATGTGAGCCTGTGCTGTGTTTTTATACTAATCTATTATATAAAGTGAATAAATGATAGTTATTGCTAAGAGTACAGCTCAACTTATTAAAGTAGAGCGATTCCATGGTACAGGAGGTAAAACTGAAGTTTATTAAGCACAGGTAATTTTAATTTTAAATGCTATTTTTAAAGCTTGATATACCATGGGAAAAACATTAAGAGTTAAGTTTCTTATCCTTGGAAGAAGATAAAAATCAAGTCAAGATGTGCCACTGAAAAAAACACAGAGAGAAGAAGTGCAGACTCAAGACTAAAACCTAAACCAAACCAATCAAATATTGAATCAAAAGAGAGAGAGAGAGAGAAGCTGCTCTGGCTTAACATAGTCACATGAAGACATTTATTCCTTCTCCTTCTGATGCCTTATTAGAATGGAAATAAAGAAGTAATGATTTAAACACACAAATACAGAGATCAGGAATGTGCCAATAGCAAAGAGGATTTTGCAACATTTCTGAAAGACAGCATGTGCAAAAGTAGCGCCAGAGGAAGTCCAGAGAAACGCTGGGCTGAGCACAGAAGGGTCTGTAGTCAAGGAGAGGGTGAACACACAGGATGCAGACGGGAGGGGCGGGATGGCAGGGTAAGGACCTCATTTACCAGGTATACACACGAGATGTGGCAAGCCAGAAATGAAAGGTGTGAGCATTTTGGGAAAAGTGACTAAGATAACCTGGAAGAACTGAGCATATCAATATAGCTAGAAGTAGAGCAACAGGAAGGGGAAGTGAGGGGACGTGTTCTTCAGAGGCGTCCATCAAAAGAGTCATCAATAAATCATCCCAAGAAGTAGAAATAGAAGTATCTAAGAAAAGCATTAGTGATATGATGATACAACAAAAGGATCCCCAAACAGAAAGCTACAGTTTGTTGTTGGGATTAGACTGAGTTAGAGCAGGGAAACCATTGCCCTTCATGAGAAAAAGATACTTTCACTATTAAGTGTATGGGTTACTGAGAATAACAAGATAATAAAAATTATTGACCCATATATGTTTTAAAAAGAAATAAAATCAGTTCTATAAATGTCCAGGTTTATCAACAGTTAATGCCTGAGCCAAATTGCCAATCAATAAGTGTTCACAGTGGTATGAGAGTAAAAAAATATAGATATATGGTGGCAGAATGGTCCATAAAATTATTCATACCCTACTTATTCCAAGCACACATCTGTGGTTCATCCACAAAGAGAGTGATTTTCGATCTTGCCAAATTTCTTCAGAAAACTAAACCAATTTTCCTTTGTCCTTCCGTCCTTCCTTCCATCAGGCTTGCCTGTATTCAGTGATTCATTAACTCTGTATTCAGTAGCTGCCCTCTATATTGGATTCTAGAACACAAAGATGTGTAAAATGCAAACCATTGCCTGCAGTTATCTCCCTGGATAATGGCAAAATCATGCCTCTCAAACTAATAATTACAACAAATTTGCTAAACTGTAAAATACTATTATGTTCATGGACTGAGATGTCTGATTAGCAAAAGTTTGAAAACTTCCAGTTAGAGGGGCGCCTGGGTGGCTCAGTCAGTTAAGCATCTGCCTCTTGATTTCCGCTCAGGTCAAGAGTTCATGGTTGGTGAGATTGAGCCCCACCTTGGGCTCTGTGGTGACAGTGCTGATCCTGCTTGGTATTCTCTCTCTCCCTCTCTCTACCCTTCCCCCACTTGTGAGTACATGCACGCATGCCCTCTTTCTCTCTCTCTCTCTCTCTCCCAAAATAAATAAATAAACATTAAAAAAAAATAAAGTCTGGTTAAGAGATCATCACCCTTTTCTAGAATTTGTCAAAGACACTTCACACAAAGTTTACATGAGGTCACCTTAGTACCAAAATAATGGGGATAAACACCTGTATGAAGAACACAGAATTTCAGATAAAGTTGTCTCAAATTTCATCATTAGTACAACCATTCATTACAGGAAATGTGTTAAGAAGAAATGAATAGCCACTTAGAATACATTAACATATATTTGTATATCAAGCATCCAAAAACTAGTTTGCACCAAAAAGAAGCATCAATAATATACTGTGTTAATAATATATATCAAATATTTAGAATGAGGAGAGGTAATTACAAGTTCTGTCTATCATGCTGTATCAGATGCTTTTCACTTGATTATTTGAGGAAATACCAAGTGTTCTGAACATGTTGAGAAAAGCTGATTCTCCCTTTTAAATAATCTGTAAAAAAGCCTATCTAAAATAATACGCCACTTGCACATCACTCTTTCCCTTTTATAGTCCCGATTTTACAACAGAGAAATTATCTCATATCATTAACATGAGCTAGAATGTAGCTCATGAGGGTAGGTAGGAGCTTTGTTTGTTTGGTTCAAATCTGCACCCTCAGCAACCAGAAGAGGACCTGACACATACTAGGAACATAAGTATATTTATGTGAATGAATGTCTGTAAGCAAAAGTTAAGAGAAAGTAAACGAATGAATGAATAAGTTGAATATACCAAAGGAGTATCACTAACTTATGTTTAAAATACTGCTCTGAGACAAAGATTTTCTGTCCTTCCAAAATTTTCACAATGGAAGGAATTATGTTACTGTGTATTTTTAGTCCAAATTATCTGGAAAAACTATTCTCATTTTCTGCTTCTTCTTGACACATTCGGGAGGGAAATAAATTAGATTAGGTCCTAAAGGTTGGACACTTCTGATAGGATTAATCCCCCTTAAAAAGAAGAAACAAGAGTTCTCTCTCTCTCTCTTGTTTAGCCATGTGAGGACACAGTGACAAGGTGGTCCCCTGCAACCCAGGAAGAGAACCTTCACCAGCTATTGAATCTTCTGGCACTTTAATCTCGGGCTTCTCAGCCTCCAGAACTTTGAAAAATAAATGCTTGTTGTTTAAGCCACCATTAGCTCTAGTCTGTGGTGTGCTGAAGGTTGGAATTAATACGAAAAGAGGGAGAAGGCTGAGGTTTAGAAGGTTGAAAGTTTAGAAGGGAAGATCAGTTCAGTTTTGAGTATCTTAGGTTTCAATATCTACAGACACCAAACTGAACATGTCAAGTAGGCAGCTGAATACACAAGAGTGGGCTTTGTAAAAAAAAAAAAAAAAAAAAAGACAGATAACAAAGCAAATATGTTCATCAACAGCATATTGACATACCTGAAGGTGTAAGGCTGAATGAAATCACCAAGACTGCAAAGAGTGTGAGTCACTGGTTTTCAGCCAAAGGCCAGTTAGCCCCCCAGAGGACACTGGACAATGTCTGGAGACATGGTAAATGTCAAAGTTGAGGCATAAGGTGCTGGTAGCATCTAATAGATAGAAGCCAGGGACACTGCTAAACATCCTAAAATGCACAGGACAACCCCACAAAATAAAAAAAATTATCTGAACTCAATTGTCAGTAGCATCATGGCTGACAAACCCTGGTGCAAACAGAGAAAAGGACCGAGGCCTGAGCTCTCTGGTGCTTCAATATGAAGAGGGCAGAGAGAACCAACAAAGGAGATGGTGACCAGGCAACAAGCAAGGCAGGATGACAATGAGGAGTAGGTCGTAGCTGTAGAGCCACATGAAGAAGGGTACCAAGAAGCAGAGACAAATGAAAAGTGCTAAATGCTGATAGGTCAGTCAGGACGTTGCCTGAGGAATGACTGTTGAATTTGGCTATATGGAGGTCACTGGTGACATGAAAGAAAGCAGTTTGGTTGGTAGTGGTGGAACGCAGAAACTGCTTCTCAATGATCAGCAAAATTTGACTCATTTTCTAATCTACTTATTGCTGATCAGTCAATATAAACTTAAACTAAAACTCATATATGGTTATAACCCCACTATGGTTAATTGACTGTCCTCTGACCTCCTTCGCCAAATAAGCTATTATGTTACTACTGTTATTATCCAAATATTATTATTTATAAATATCATATTATATAGTATATATATATATGAGTTATATGTCATTTAGTAAACGAGCTTATTTTGCGTAATAAAACTAACTTATTATCCAGATAAGCTGGTAAACGTTTAGCAATCAGCTAAGACTATGGAGAGGAGCCTCGAATTGCAACAAGTACTAATCATGGTGGTGTAACAACTCTCTTTGTGGCAATTTTTAGCTAAAAATATAAAGTAAACTAGCTCTCAAAATTTGGGAAAATTTACCAACCAGCTCTTTCCAAGAGCTGGCTCCTACATTTTATATCTGTTTTACTTTGGAATCTGAATTCTTCCTCCTCTGTTCTATACCGGATTACACTCTATCCAGCCCATGGCTTACTCTCTCCGTTCTATGGTAATAGGTAATCTTCACAAAGCTGAGTTATCCTCTCTGCAATTTTTCAGTGAGTTTCTGTTTTACACAACTGACATAACTTCTGACATATTTCTGATGTAATTAATTCACCCTTCTCAATGACTACATCTAGGGGCACCTGGATGGTTTAGTTGGTGGAGTGCCCAACTCTTAATCTTGACTCAGGTCATGATATCACAGTTGGAGAGTTCACACCCCAGCATTGGGCTCTGAGCTGACAGCCCAGAGCCTGCTTGGAATTCTCTCTCCCCTTCTCTCTGCCCCTACCCCACTCGTGATCATGCTCTCTCCTCTCTCTCTCAAAATAAATAAATAAACTTAAAAATTTTTAAATAAATACATAACTACATTTATTCCAAGTGCCATAAATTCTAGATATGTTGGCTTTCCAGCATTGCATTAAGCTCTGTCTTTTGTTTTGAAAAGGTACCTGCCAAAAATGACTGTTGCATCTGTGGAGGAAATGATGACACTGAAAAAAATGTTTGTTGGATACATTTCCCCTTTTCTTAAATTCCTTTGCTCTATTGCCTATCTGCTTTCCACTGTAAAATACAGCATACTGAACCATACCAGCTAAAGCTAACATCGGTCTATTAACTGTTTAATGATTATGTACTCATTTCTTTTTTAGGGATAAACGCACAATGCATTTCAACCCAGGGTTTGTAAAGCAATACAGGTTTTTTTTTTCAATTTTGAATTTGACCCATGCTCTTTTAAGTAAAATCTCCTCACTATAATGCTTCCCATTATCCTATAGGAGAATAATTATAAAATTATTGGAAAACTTCTTAGAAACAATAATTCAGTAAATCCAGATACATTAAAATCTGCCTTTAGTTTTGGTCCTGTGGTGAAAATTGTGCTACACTAATTACAATGGTTGCTAAATAAATTTCAGTGCTTTGCTCCAACTAATAATTTACTAGACACATGACCAAGATGCTGATTAATATTCTTGGTATGTCAATATTCCTCACTGTTTTAACGACACTGCTGCTTAATTAATCTTGGCATAACCGCGTTCTACTAATAAATAGTGACAGGTAAGTTAGACAGGTAAAAATACATTTTAAAAATTACAATTAAAAGCATCTCCTACCCATAGATATTTTCCCAAAGAACATACAGATGGCCAACAGACACCTGAAAAGATGGTCAACATCACTAATCATCAGGGGAATGAAAGTCAAAACCACAATGAGATATCACCTCACACTGGTTAGAATAAGTAATATAAAAAAGACAAGAAATAACAAGTGGGGATGTGGAGAAGAGGGAAGTCTTATGCACTGTTGTGGGAATGTAAATTTGGGAAACCACTGTGGAAAACAGTATGAGGTTCCTCAAAAAATTAAAAATCAAAATACCATATAATGCAGTAATTCTACTGGGCAGTTACTCAAGGAATAGAAAAACATCAATGCAAAAAAGATATATGCACCCCATGTTTATTGCAGCATTACTTAAAATAGTTAAGATATGGGGGCTCCTGGGTTGGTTAAGTGTCCAACTTCAGTTCAGGTCATGAACTTACAGTCTGTGAGTTCAAGCCCTGCATCGGGCTCTGTGCTGACAGCTCAGAGCCTGGAGCCTGCTTTGGATTCTGTATCTCCCTCTCTCTCTGCCCCTCCTCAACTCGTGATCGCTCTCTGTCTCTGAAAAATAAACATTTTTAAACATTCTTTAAAATTCTTTAAAATAGCCAAAATATGGAAGCAACTGAAGAGTCCACCAACAGAAAAATGGATAAACTCATTGAAAAGGAAAAATACTATATGATTTTACTTACATGTGGAATCTATTAAGAAAAAATAGAAATGGGGAGCCTGGGTGGCTCAGTCAGGTGAGTATCCACCTTAGGCTCAGGTCGTGATCTCGTGGTCCATGACTTTGAGCTGTGCCTCAGGCTCTGTGCTGACAGCTCTGATCCTGGAGCCCACTTTGTATTCTGTGTCTCCTTCTCTCTCTCTCTACCCCTCCCCTGCTCTCACTGTCTCTCTCTCTCTCAAAGATAAATAAACATTAAAAAAATTTTAATTAAAAAAATAGAAACCAACACATAAATACAGAGCACTGGTGATTACCAGAGGGGGGAGAAGAATGGGGAGATGGGCAAAATGGGTACAGAGTGGGTGATTCAGACTTCCAGTTAAAGTATGAATAAGTCACAGTGATAAAAGGCACCTCGGGAATATGGTATTATAATAGTGTATGGTAACAAATGGTAGTTACACTTGTTTTGAATATAGCACAACTCTACAGAGTTGTTGAATCACTATATATACTCTTGAAACTAATGAAACATTGTGTGTCTACTATATTTCAATTTTAAAAAATAAAAAATAAAAATTAAAGGCAAAAGGTCAGCTCTCCCATATGTTTATACAATATAGACAATCCAGATGACTCCATTATAATATTCAGATGCCTTTTACTGTACAAAGTTGAAGTACCTGTGGCATTTGAGACTCCTCATTTGAGACTCCTACACATTAAAAAAAATTTTTTTAACATTTATTTATTTTTTAGACAAAGAGAATCAAAGTGTGAGTGAGGGAGGGGCAGAGAGAGGGAGAAAGACACAGAATCCGAAGTAGGCTCCAGGCTCCGAGCTGTCAGCACAGAGTCTTACACGGGGCTTGAACTCACGAGCTGTGAGATCATGACCTGAGCCAAAGTCAGGCGTTCAACCAACTGGGCCAACCAGGTGCTCCTGCACATTTTTTTTTCATGGTATATATTTCTCTGAGTTTCAGCATCACCAAAATATCCTCTCTCTACTGAAAAACATTATATTATAGTTAAAAATAATTGGGTGGAACATTGTCTTAAAATGAGATATTCATAATTTAAAAGTATTATTCCATAGATTACAGTTTACTAATTAAGAAGAAAGTACCATTAAAATGTAAAGACCTCAAAGATACCAAACCTGTTTGTGTGTATCATGAATAGCACGCTGTCAGTAATATAACAAATTGGCATAACGGTGCTGGTGTGATACAGTGAGTAACACAGATCATCTAGGCAGGATGCTTGTCAGGTATGTTCGACCTGAATCTAATCACGAGGAAATGGTTATGCAATCTATGTTGGAGTATATACTAGAAGGACAACTACACACAATAAAAATATCTACATTAACTAAAAAATTTGACATATGAGAGAATGTCCTATATAAATGGAGACAGAGGATAAATTATATCCAAATGGAATGCATTAATAATGACCAGATCCTAGATATTTTTTGAAAAATCTATATAGGACCTTTGTGATAGATGGGAAAATGAACTGGATAGACTGGAATATGAACTGTAGAGCAAATATTATTATAAACATTGTATTTAGTATATAATCATCTGGTTGTTACATTTGTCTTCTTGTTCTTACGTGATACAGATATCAAAGTTTTTAGGTAATAAAATGTTCAGAGTAAACTATTAAAAGTTAGCAATTTACTTTCAAATGTTTCTGAAGACTAAGAGGATGTGTGTGTGTGTGTATACAATTCATATATACGTGTATGTATATGCTTTATGTATATAAGTATATGAGTGTATAAATAAGTATATACATGGATTATATACACACATGGATATGAGGAAGAGAAAATATATGTGTATTATATTTATTATATATATATATATATATATATAGTGTACAGAGAAAGAGAGGGAAAATACAAATGTAGCAAAAATGACAGCAGTTGGTTAATCCAGACAAAGGAGATTTAATAGCCATTGTACTTCTGTAAGTTTGAAATTTTTAAATTTTTTTACTGTTTATTTTTGAGAGAGAGAAAGAAAGACAGACAGAGTGTGAGCAGGGGAGGGGCAGAGAGAGAGGGAGACACAGAATCCAAAGCAGGCTCCAGGCTCTGAGCTGTCAGCACAGAGTCCAACATGGGGATCGAACCCACCAACTGTGAGACCATGACCTGAGCTGAAGTGGGATGCTTAACCGACTGAGCCACCCAGGTACCCTTTTAAGTTTGAAATTTTTAAACAAAAGAATTATAGGAAAACAGTTATATCATTGCTACTTAGATTGATATATTTTTAGAGATTAAATAAGTAATTTTAAATGGCATGACTTTTTTCTGCCTAATCCATCCCATTTTCCAAACTACACTTGTTAAAAGAGAATAAAATTGTCTACCCAAACACACAACTTTTCACTCAGATGAAGATTTTTTGTCTAATAATTATTTTGACATCCAACTTTCAATCTTCAAACAAACAAAAACAAGACAATCTCAAATAAAATTTCCCCACAGTTTGAACGGATGAATGCTCTACTTTCCACCTACCAGGAGTGGCCTTTTTATTCCCTCATATTTAGTGACTTAAATAAATCCCATTTGATTTTACGGCAGGAAATGTTCTTCACCTCTGTTCACAGAGTTTCTATGATGTCTCTGGAAGCTATTGCTTTAAAGTACTTCCTATAAATTATATCCACGCCACGGACTACAACTTGTCCATCTGTGAAGAAATGATTGAAATATATTATCCTAAATTCTTTATTCAGAGTAATATACTAGTGCTTTTTCCCATTGGTGAGACATCAGATTTAAGGAAAATATAAGAAATCTAGCCTTTTATTTGACTGCATTAATCATTAAGTATGGATTTGCTACTTATTGACTTTGACAGGAATTTTAACACAGATACTTTATTTCTAGTTACTTTCTGAAGCAAGAAATGTTGGTTATAAATTTCCAGGGAAAAATTTTTTTAAAATTATTTCTTTTCTTACTGAAAACTAGTTGTTTTTGCCAATATCTAAACATCTCGATAGATTTTTATCTTTGGGGGACTCAGCGGTAGCCATGGCTAACACTGATAAATTAGGTACGTAAAATTAACATACGCCATTTGCTTTTGAATGATAAGGTCAGTATGATTAGAAAGTAGAGGGTTTTTCTTCTTTCTCTGTTACAAAATAGAAGTATATGACTGCCACCACTGGATGGCAACCAAAGATACAGAAACACTAGGAATGCTCCACAAACACAGCCTAAGGAGCCTTAGCATTTCGAATGGAATATAAGAAGATCTTACTAAATAAAATACATTAGCAAGAAAATAAACACGTATAACAGATTTTATGACTGTATAATCTAAAATATATTCTTTCAATAAATCATATTTTAATATAGTTTGAAAAAATTTTTGAAGTTAGTGATCTCATTCTTATTTATCTGGACTATCTCAGAGTCTAATAAACTTTTAAAAGTTTGGCTTCCAAGGTGCTCCTTTGATGGCACCTTCATTTAAGGGAAAGAGAAATGAAGAGCAATAAGGAGGTATTGTTTACAGCAGATTATTGAATGTGAGGTTGTCAAGCTGAGAAATCACAAGCTTTGGAAATGGGCAGAATTGGTTTTGACCCATAGTCCTGAAACGTAATGATTACGTGAACTGGAGTGGATTCTTCTTCCTATCTGTGCTTCCTCATATATAAAATGAGGAAAATATACCTACTTCATAAGGTTGGTAAAAGGGGAAAAAATGAACTAATTTAGGCAAAGGTGTCTATTACTGTGTCTGGCATACAGCAGACACAAAACGAATGATAGCAATTACTTATTCTATGATACAAATGGATGAGTTTTGTTTATATTTAACTCCATCACAAGCAAACTGATCCACATAATACTTTTCATTTATTCTACCTGTGTCATGCTATCCTAAAGAATTCCTTAAAATAAAATGTTAGTCTTGGGATGCCTGTGTGGCTCAGTTGGTTAAGCATCCGACTTTGATTCAGGTCATGATCTTATGGTTCGGTGGTTTGAGCCTGCATTGGGTTCTGTGCTGACAGCTCGGAGCCTGGAGCCTGCTTCTTTGGATTCTGTGTCTTCCTCTCTCTCTCTCTCTCTCTCTGCCCCTCTCCCACGCACACTATGTTTCTCTCTCTCTCTCTCTCTCTCTTTCTCTCTCTCTCAAAAATAAACATTAAAAAATTTTTTTTAAGTTAGACTTGTGTAGTGAGTATTAAACTAAATCATTTCTGTGTCTTTCCTATAGAATGGTGACTGCACCAAAACATCCTCCGTATAGCATATGCATGGTCTTAGGTACAGCATGTTGCTTTGCTGACCTCTTTAGGTATAGTTCCTTTAAGTTGCTTTGCTGACCTCTTTAGGTATAGTTCCTTTAAATTTGAGGTAGTGTTGGACAAGCAAATCCAGCTTCAAAGTGACAATTAGCCAGGCTGTTGTGACAAGCATGCTTTCCCATAAGAACCAGTGGCAGATCAACCTGAATGACAACCAGGGTCATGCCAACAAATGACTATGGAAATAGAATCACCATGCTGCCGTCATTAAATCATGCACAGGCACCACAATTACAGGCTATAGCACAACAACTAGAAGACAAAACTAAAAAGTTTTATACCTTCAAATATTAGGGAAATTCCTCTCCCCCTTAAAGTAATGCCATACTTTACTTTCTTTCTATACTCTTCGCTTCCAGTTTTGTTTTGTTTTTTTTTTTTTTTTTTAACGATTCTTGCTCTTCAACTGGGACTGACAGAAGATTAGGGGCATGGGGTGGGGAAAGAGCTATATGTTGACCAAGAATAAGAAGACTTGTATGTTTCTCTCATTCAAAACAAACAAACAAAAAGGATTCAATTTTTCTTTTTTTTTTAATGTTTATTTATTTTGAGACAGAGAGAGAGAGAGAGAGAGCATGAACGGGGAGGGTCAGAGAGAGAGGGAGACACAGAATCTGAAGCAGGCTCCAGGCTCTGAGCTGTCAGCACAGAGCCCGACGCGGGGCTCGAACTCACGGACCGTGAGATCATGACCTGAGCCGAAGTCGGACGCTTAACCGACTGAGCCACCCAGGTGCCACAAGGATTCGATTTTTCTAACATTTATTCTATTTGTGGCATTGACCTGGGAACAAAAGCAATGTTTCATTATAAACTTACTAAAATTTAAGATGAAACTAAACAATGAAATTGTATGTAACTAATCAAGTAAAAATTTCGCTAGAAAAAATATAATATATGTAATTTGATCTATTTACTCTTGTTCAACTCCAGAGCTGAATTTTACTACAAACACCCCTAAATAGTAACTTTGATATTTTAACAAATCTCTACAACATGCACTGACTTCAAGTCCCCAGACTAGTATTGGTTAAACAATGATGTATACTACAGAGTTTCTGAAACAAGAAGCTTAAGAAAGAACAGAGGTAAGAAAAATGTAAAAAGTAACAAATTTCAAAATATAATGAAAAGTGCAAAAGTAGAAGAACATATAAGGTACAGAATTAGTACAAGAAGGAAGAAAGATCTAGAAAAGATTCTCCGAGGAATCATCTTGTAACGCAGGTGCTGAAGGAGAAACAGGATATTTTTAAGAAAGGCAAGGGGGGAAAGGACATGTCTGACAGAGGAATAGCACACTCAAAGTCATGGGGCACGAAACCAAATGGTGTATGTGGGAAATTATAATTAGTTATGCAGTGATTGAGTATAAAGTTCGTGTGGCAGATGAAAAGAGCAGGGCGTGAGGTTTGAGACAAATATAAGTAGACACTAGATCTTGGAGGGCCTTTTGGTTTATATACTTTATTAAATTGGCCATTCAGCCACATTTTAGTAATATTAACACTATCTGTATTCCTGGAGATTTTGCTCTGTTTTGCCCTGTAAGACATTGTGAAAAGAAAGGAAATACTAATTTGGTCACCTAGTGAGGTGTTTCATAGCCAAGGCACATTTTGTTTACTAATAATCCTTGAAATCTTCCAAGAAAATCTTGTTGGGGACTATGATGGAGAGAGGTGGGTATCTGAGATGATGCTTTTAGCTGTCCTTACAATTTGAAGAGCACTTGGGGCATCTCTAGGAGGGGAGGTTCCTGAAACTCCACTGGGGGCAGGGCTATTTACCAGACTTTCTGAGGAGCTCCACAAAGACAGTCTACTGTGGGATGGACACAGATGGAGTCCCTGAACTCCTAAGAGTTAAACATGTACCACTGCAAGATGTTACTGTGAAGAGGAAGTCACCTGACCAAACCTTGAAACTGTCTTGAGGGAAGGGAATTTCAGTAAGTTCTTTTAGATAAGTGATGCAGAATGAGGATGCTGAGGAAAACAAAAGGCAAGAAGCATAAAGTGCAGTTCCACGGATAGAATAACAAGCAAATAGAATTTTCAGGTTTCTGCCTAAGACCTGAATGGGCTCAAGATCCAGATGCATCAAGTTAATTTCTTATTAAATATAAAATAAAGTTTGTATAAAGCCTGAAATTTAAGAAATACGCCAACAACTTTACAGCCATCACAGAACAGAATTGTACCTACACATTTAAGTAATGAGTTAAAAAATTAATTCTGGGCTTGGCCGTTGATATTTCATGATCTTCTGTCATTTCCACATAATACGGATTCACGTTTCTATGTGACTTCACATTAAATAGCTCTACTCTACCCATACAACAAGATGAAAGGGTTCACTGTATTTTGCTTCAGATCATAACATTCCCCGAACGTAATAGTATAACTAATAACAGAAGCAGCAAACTTCTTTTTCTAACAGTGGATACTAGTTCAAAGAAGAGAAATCAACAAAGGGTACAAGAAGAAAAAAATACATAAACAACAATTTTGCTGTAGATAACATACTCTCATTAAATGATAATTAAGAACAGGGAACATGCCTCTTAAATGAAAATGACAAATAATAAAAGTGTCTTAATTCAGTATTATCCAGTAAAGACACAGGGCTGGTGGAGGAGGAAGAAAGGAAATGCCCCAAAAATGAGAAAGTAAAAGATTTGTTTATAGGATAATAAATTATCCACAGTCCTCGTGGTTAAAGGTTACCAGGAAGGCCTTTAAAAGCAATTTTATTGGGCAGTTACACATTATAATGTCAAAGTAGGTGTGTGTTGGCAGGAACTAAAAAGAGCTTTGAAGGATTATGGAGAGAGGTTTAATTATTTTCTGATGGTTGCATGAGGCGTATTTTTAACACTGCACTGAGATTTGACCAGTAACCTAGACTTCAACACCGCCTTATTACTCACTTATTACTCACAAGCACTTGAAAAATATTCAGACTTTCAGTGCAGACATCTACTGTGCTGTTTCTTGAATGAAAAAATACACCAGTTAGTCTCGTATCTATTCATTCAGTTGCTCATCACTGACGCATGCAATTTATTAGGAACTGGCCCCACAGCGTAACAGTGGAAATAGCATGAGATCTGGCATCACTTCCAGTTTTAGCTCTCCTACTTACTGCAGACAGCATCTTGCATCTGTGACTTAATGTCTCCAATTCTTACTTGCTCTTACTGAAAACCAGAGATCATCATAACATCTCCTTAATAGGTATTAATGGGAGATAATACAAAATCCTTAGTTATACCCTGGCTTCGAGTAAGGAGCATTGCTCTCTAATATTGATGTGGAAACTGTCTCCTCAGATATTACAAGGTTGTACAAACAAACAAGGTCACATAAACTTAATCTCCACCCTAATGACCACTGCCTGAAGAAAGGTGGATCTGAACTTCCTAAAGAGCTCTTGAAATCAGATGTTTCTGAGAACCCCCAAAAGGTGTCCCAGAAGACTGTCCCTGGTCACACAGGCAAAAAAGCCACTATACCAGCAATACTGCTGCACCCAGCATCATGGTCCCCACCGGGAAACATAATCTCAGCTTCCTCAGGTCCACCACTGATCTTTTAGGTGTTTTTTAAGTGTTATCACGGATATATGAATGCTCAGCAGCCCGAAAACTGTCAGGTGGTCTGAGGTGTTTTGTGGAAGTGTCCCTCACTCCCATATTTCCATACACAATGGGGAATGAGCTGGGAAATAAATTTGAGGGGCAGACACCAAGGTGCCCCTGAACTTGAACCACTTCTCTTTCTACAGGGCTCGTTGTGCATGTTCCTTCTTAGATCTAGATGATTCTTCCTATAAATAGAGTCCCAGCCACCCATGCTCCCAGTTTCACTTTGCCAGATATACCTGAATCTCACTTAGATGAAACCTGGGGCTCTTGCTCATGGAACAGTCTAATGAATGAAGTAGACATCTAAGCAAGCGATTAATGTACGTCTCAGGCAAACGCTATCACAGCGACATATAGGAAGCATAAGGAGCCCTAGAGAATAAAATGACTGATTGATCAGTCCTTATAAAAACATAAAATTACCTCTTTATTTTGAAGGGTTGGGGAAATTCCAAGAATGAAAGGCTTGCCCCAAACCACATTGATGTGAAAGAGTTGATTTGATATGCCTCGATTGGAGAAGTGGTGGACAGAGTAGAAAGAGATAAGTCTAGAGGCAGAGAGAAAATTCACACTGTGAAAGGGTTTATAGGCAAGGAATTGCATTGTTGATTTATGGATTCATGAGGAAGGTAGCAGGTGGATGGACTAGGAGTCTATTACATAAATCTGGTTGGGGGATGGGGGGTCTGAGTGCAACAGGAATGCTGGTAGAATGGAGATACCAATCCAAGAATTATAGGAGGAATACAACTGCATGTTAAACTCCCACTCAGTACTATATTTCTGTATATATTTCCTGATCAGTGTATTTGTGGAAAGTCACACATTATGACAATTTAAAGTCCAAACAAAGAGAAATGTAACATTACTTACAACTCAAATGCTAGAGAAGTATTCAGCTTAAGAAAATAACCCTTAATTTAGTCCCACGTCTGGCAGTAAGATGTAAGGCAGAAGTAATTTTTCCATATTTTAAATAGATTTTTAAAATTTGTTTCATTGGAACTATAATATACACCCATTCTTAGTGATATACACAGTAATGAAACCCAAAGCTTTTCAAGAATCACCTTCATAGGTTACTGCCAGGTTATGGAATGTATCAGAATAAACATGTTTAAAACTTGGGTTACAATAAGATCTATGATAGAAAATGATATACTAAATACCTGTTTTCCACCTGATAAACTATTGGGACTACATCGACATAAAAAGCTTTTGCACAGCAAAGGAAACTATCAACAAAACAAAAAGTCAACCAACTGAACAGGAGAAGATATCTACAAATGATATATCTGTTAAGAGGTTAATATCCAAAATATATAAAGAACTCATACAACTCAACATCAAAAAAAAAACAAATAATCTGATTTTAAAATGGGCAGAGGACCTGAATAAACATTTTTCCAAAGAAGACATACAGATGGCCAAAGACACATGAAAAGACGCTCAACATCATTAATCATCAGGAAAATACAAATCAAAACCACAAGGAGATATCATCTCACACCTGTCAGAATGGCTAAAATGAAGACAAGAAACAACAAGTGTTGGTGAGGATGTGAAGAGACAGGAACCCTTGTGCACTGTTGGTGGGAATGTAAATTGGTACAGTCACTGTGGAAAACAGTATACAGGGTCGTCAAAAGTTAAGAAAAAATAAAAATACTTTATGATCCAATAATTTCACTATTGGGTATTTACCTAGGGAAAACAAAAACACTAAGTCAAAAAGATATAGGCACCCTTATGTTTACATAAGGAGGGAGATACAGGCCTCCAGTTATGGAACGAGTAAGTCACGGGAATAAAAAGTAGCGCATAAGGAATAGTCAATGATATTGTAATAGTGATGTGATGGGACAGACGGTAGCCATACTTGTGATGAACATAACATACTGTATAAACTTGTCAAATTCCTAAGTTGGACACCTGAAACTAATGTAACACTGGGGTCATCTATATTCAATATTAAAAAAAAAGAACTGACAATTACAAAAATTATGCTTTATAGATTTATAGCATGTTGTTTATACTGCATTTTAAAGAACTTCCTTTGGAAAGCAGAATGAGAATGAGAATTTCTGCAGGTTGGCAACACCGCCTACTGTCTGCTTGCTACTTCCTTATAATTGTGGGCTGTGATCCAGGGTTGAACACAGAGGGCAGTTTAAGAGTAGTACCACAATAGCAGGCCTTTTTCCCGGCGGTATATGCAAAGGAATTAATCTTAGAATGCTATTTTAAAATATCTCAAATAAATAAATTATTTCAAATATCACATATTTTATGTAGACTAAAATAGAGGTGATAATCTGAATTTTTCACAGTTTTTGGCATTAATTTGAGGTAGATGTAATTTGGCTTACAAGGATGTTTAACTCTTCAGCTTCGTCTCTCATTACCACCCCCTTTCTGCCATCTCCTTCCCACCTTCTAACTCAGTCCCACACTCATCACGCTGCTCTTTATCCAGAAGCCCTTTCCCCCCTGTGCCTTCAGAGCTGGGGGTTTCTCTGCATAAAATTCTCTTCTCTTACCTTTTCATCTAGCTGACTCCTACTTACCCTGCAGGTCTCCGTGAAAATCAATCAGGCTCCTCAGGAGGAGATTCTTGTTGAAGAGATCTACTGGAGAAGGTGCTGTCAGGTAGAGGGGAGAGAGGGACCCAGGACGGAGCCAAGATAAATGTTATGCAAGAATGGGGTCTCGATGTGGGGTTAACTTCCTCTGAACCCACCAGGAAGCAGTGGGGCACAGACTGCAGCAGGAAGTTGCTTCCACCTGGAGGCAATGATGCTGCTCCATGGACCTCAGTCATTACCTCATGATTGGGGCCTGGGGAGGGGGTCTGAGAGCAGCACATGCACTCTGAGCCAGGTGGCAATCCTGTGGAGAAGGTGCCAGCTGGGGGTTGTTGACAAACACTTCCAGAACTAGAGAAATGAGTGTGAGGCAGGTCAAGAAGAGGGTGGGGTATAGAGGGACCCGCAGAAACATCAGATCCCTTTCTGCCTGACTTGTGGGTGCCTTGTCAGCGTACTCCCCCAGCACCCTGAGCGTCACTCTCCCAACACTCACTAAGGCTTCCACAAGTGCCGCCACTCTCAAGAAGGCAGGGATCACTTCTGTGCATTTTTTTTTTTCAACGTTTATTTATTTTTGGGACAGAGAGAGACAGAGCATGAACGGGGGAGGGGCAGAGAGAGAGGGAGACACAGAATCGGAAACAGGCTCCAGGCTCCGAGCCATCAGCCCAGAGCCCGACGCGGGGCTCGAACTCACGGACCGCGAGATCGTGACCTGGCTGAAGTCGGACGCCTAACCGACTGCGCCACCCAGGCGCCCCACTTCTGTGCATTTTTAATGGACACACAGTAGATACCACATAAATATTTGTCAAACAACCTTCAACAGAGCCTCACACACAGTAGGCACTGTATAAGTATTTGTCAGATACGATTCAGTAGAGAGAAAGCTAAAATCCCCTAACAGAAATTTTTAAATAGGGAACTTCTTTTGAAGCAGCTTACACTGCTCACCAAGTCAAGTTACTTATACTCATTTGTATGCAGTTAGAAATCATCTGCCTCATCAAAATAGACAAGAGACAGATTCTTGACTTCCACATCCTCTGAGAACGCTCTGGACAGGTGGGATTTCTCTCCATACTGTACCACCCATAAGCTGCTCTTTAATTTCTTTTGAATTAAAACTAAACAGTTTGTTTAGTTGGTGAAATCTTTATGAAGCTGAAACAATTTGTCATCTGGGCTGTTAGAAAACTTCTAGAGAGGAAAGCAATACATTTGCAAGTAAAATGAACAGGAAACTGCTAATTAGGCATCCCAAAACAACCATGTGTTTTCCCAGGAACGGCATTAAAAATTTTTTAAAGATAAGTAAATAATAAAAATAATAATAAAGTTTGTTGGTGAATAGTTCCCAAAAGACACGCATTAAAAAGCATGATAAATTATGTCGATATACGCACTAATGGATCAGGTTTGTGCGTGCCTCTTGAGGCGGGCTATGTGGATTTGGATTGAGTCCCAAAGAGAAGCTGACTTACATCTTGCATGAATAAATTTCTAATTAGCTGCCCAGTCCTGAAGCTTTTACAATCTAGAGATAGTTTAATCTGAGGGTCTGGGCCAGGGATAGAAATTGTGGCCAGAGAATATTTAAAAATTGTAGAACCAGTTGATATTGAAAACACCATGTTCCAGACAGAAATCTTCATCCAAAATACATACACTAAAAATTATATATATATCGGGGCGCGTGGGTGGCTCAGTCTTAGGTTAAGCGGCCAACTTCGGCTCAGGTCATGATTTTGCAGTCCGTGAGTCCAAGCCCTGCGTCGGGCTCTGTGCTGACAGCTCAGAGCCTGGAGCCTGTTTCAGATTCTGTGTCTCCCTCTCTCTGACCCTCCCCCGTTCATGCTCTGTCTCTCTCTGTCTCAAAAATAAATAAACGTTTAAAAAAATTTTTTTAATTATATATAAATATTCAACCTTGTGTAGAGATGATCTGTTTCATTCCTAACATTTCTTTTAAATTAAATAATACCATCATTAATAAATCATGAGTTTCCCTTCCAGACATTTTGTTTCTGCAGATATAATACTAAGAACAAGTGTGATTGATATCAACCTTATATTTATTTGCAGTTACTCAGCAGTCTATTATGGTCAGTATTTAGAAACCCCAAAATACCCATTATAATGCAAAACTCTATATATTGTATTCTGTATATTTGCATGAAAAAGCAGTGATTTTCAAAGCCTTTCCTCCTGAGCACTGCTACAGATCCAAATGTGGCTTAAATAATTAATTTCCACCGGTGATACTAAATATCTAAGAAGGATTCAATCAATGCTTTTCTTCCAGAATATGCGATACTTAAAATTCTGGCTGTGTAAAGTCTTCAGCCATCTGATATGCAAAATTCATTATGCAGAAGGCGGACTGTATATCAAAATTGAATTCTATCAGATACCAAGTCTGCTCTAAAATCTTTATCCAAACAAGAATGACATCATTTCTACAGTAAGATTTATCACTTCCTGATATCTAAACTTCCTTAGGAGGTAAATAGGTTCTTTCCTATGTTACAAGTCTAAAATCATAGGACAAAAAGATAATTATTAAAAAAAAATTTATGATGCCCTAACACAACAGTTCTCACACTTGATTGGTCATCAGAATCATCTGGAAAGCTCAGATTCCTGGGCCCCAACCCAGTGTTTCTGATTTAATAAAGGTCTGGGGCGGGGGCCAAAAAATTGGAGAGTTAAATGCACTAAATACTCAGTACATTAAAAATATATATATATCTGGGGTGCCTGGGTGGCTCATTTGGTTAGGCGTATGACTTTGGCTCAGGTCATGATCTCACGGTTCATGAGTTTGAGGGGCTCTGTGCTGACAGCTCAGAGCCTGGAGCCTGCTTCAGATTCTGTGTCTCCCTCTCTTTCTGTCCCTCCCCCACTCACGCTCTGTCTCTCTCCATCTCCCAAAAGTGAATAAATGTTAAAAAAATTAAATATATATATATATGCATATATATACATATATATGTATATATATACGTATATGCATATATATGTATACACACATATATATGTATACACACACACATATATATATGTGTATATATATCTCCTACATCTTCTTCAAGGTGAGGTCTTATAATATAATTCGTGTCTCTCTTAAACATCTTTCTTCCTTACTAATGCATTGGGTAACAGGAAGGAAAAGAACCCTTTCTTCTTGAGAAATTAATTAGATGAAATTAAAAAAAAAAAAAACAATTTCTTTAGGGAAAAGGAAAGTGCTTAGATAAAAATAATAAGGCAAGCCAATATATAAATTTCAGAAGATAAAAGCAAATGTATAATCAATTATGTATTGGAAAATAGCATTCCTGAATATATAGTTTTGTATAAAGAAACTTCGATAAAAATGTATAATTCTTTCCAATTGCCAAATGTCATCACATGCCTTTTCCGTATCTGGGATTAACTTAATTTTTTTATCATTTCACTTACATGCTCCCCATATATCAATTTCCAGTGTGAAGATTATGCCACATCTCTCTTCCATTTTACTTTAAACTATCATAAACCATACACTTGATAAATTTATTTGCTCCGGTTTGGAATTGCAGGAACTGTAATAAAATAACCAAACGGGCAAGATAAGCCCTCACTACCAATCACAATGTTCTCTCCTTATCTCTATGCAACCGATCTTACTCCAACAGGGCTGCTCAACAGAAGTAGTATTGACTGGGGGGCTTATAAACAACACACATTTATTTCTCACAGTCCTGTTGGCTGGGAAGTCCAAGATCAAGGTGCCAACAAATGCAGTGTCTGCTGAGAGGTCAAGTCCTGATTCACAGTCATCTTTTCACGGTGTCCTCACAGGGGAAGGAGTGAGGGATCTCTCTGGGGTCTCTTATCAAAGCGTTAATCCCATTATTTTTTATAAATATGTTTTTTAAGTTTATTTATTTATTTTGATAGAGAGTGAGCAGGGAGGGGCAGAGAGGAACAGACAATCCCAAGCAGGCTTTGCACTGACAGACACAGGGCTCAATTCCAAGAACCATGAGATCATGACCTGAGCCAAAATCAAGAGTCAGAGGCTTAACAGACTGAGCCACGCAGGAGCCCCAGCAGTAATCCTCCCCAAATCCTTACTTCCTAATACCATGGCGCTGGAGGTTAGGTTTCAACACATGAATTTGGGAGGGACACATTCAGTCCATAACACACCTTCCTATCCAGGGTGTGAGATGTGAGAACTAGGTTGAGTTTGGGTTCTATTCAGTTAGTCGGGAGAGCAGTGTTCAGGCAATCCTAATCTGCCCCCAACTCTTTTTAATCTCCAAACCACTGGTTTGACCTTTAATGAAGTAGTTACCAGTTTCTCCCCTGTTTCATGCAATTTGTTTCTCAAATACTTCTAAGCCTTACACTGAAAAAACATTTAGAAAACTTTTATTTGCTTTTATTTTATTTGCCAATTTACTTTTATTTTATTTGATGCATGGGCTTTTCAAGATATTGTCTTAAGACATCTTTCTGTATTTCAGAAAGACAGATAATTTTCCTTTAATATTTACATGGATAATTTTACTTTTTAATTGGTTTATTTTTGGAACAGGACTGAAGGTACAAGGTAAATAAATTACAAAAACACATGGAATTATGAGCAATCATTTTTTTCTTCCTATACATATCCTTCACTCATCTTCTTCTCTATTTCCTAGAGAAATATTTATGAGAAATATTTCTCTATTTCCTAGAGAAATATGTATGGCTACCTCTTTCTTTTAAAAAAAATCTAAGTTATATTCCATTTTTGAATATACCATTAATTATTTCCCTATCAACAGACATGTTGGTTATCCATACCTTATGCTACCATAAACTATGTGCAATGCATGCTCTTTTGTTTACATATATTAGTAAATCTCGGGATAAATTCCTAAATGTTAAACAGCTGATTCAAAGGTCATGTGCATTTGAAATATTGACAGATGTTGTCCAATTGCCCTTCAAAGATGTAGAAATAATGGCCCCTCCTATTGGGGGACTGACATACCTGTTTCTCCACACTTTGGTCATTGCAGTGAATTATCAAATTTAATTATCTTTATTATCATAAGTGAAAAAACAAATTTTTTTTTTAAATTTTTTTTTCAACATTTATTTGTTTTTGGGACAGAGAGAGACAGAGCATGAACGGGGGAGGGGCAGAGAGAGAGGGAGACACAGAATCGGAAACAGGCTCCAGGCTCTGAGCCATCAGCCCAGAGCCCGACGCGGGGCTCGAACTCACGGACCGCGAGATCGTGACCTGGCTGAAGTCGGCCGCTTAACCGACTGCGCCACCCAGGCGCCCCGAAAAAACAAATTTTTAAATTTAATTTGCTTTTATTTAGTGTTGGAAATTCTTTAATTTAATTTGTAGGTTGAGCGTGTTTTTTTTTTTTTCATATGTTTAAGAGTCCCTGATAAGTTTCTATAATCTATCTGTTCATGTACTTTGTCCACTCTTCTATTAGATTTTTTTGTGCTGTTTTAATTCATTTGAGGAAGCACTTCATTTCAGGGGGCAGGGGGAGTCTCTCTGTGATATATGTTGTGTACGTTGTAGCCCCAGTGTGGTTATATACTTGTAGTTTCCTTGTAGTATAATATTGCTCTGCAAACAAGACTTACATTTCCCCGATAACACAAATGTGAAAGATTTTCATTCACTGTGGATAACTTCTTATTCCTTAGAGGTGCATGTGTTATTCCTCTTTTTCATTTTTCTTCTCTCACATATAACCATGCACAGATTGGCCAATATAAACCAGTAGGATTGTGTTGGTTTTCTCTCAGCTTTATATCCAAAATTACTCTCCATGAAGCATCCAAATTGTAGCTGCCTTGGCTTGATTATCTGCAATGACTTCTCAGAGCACCTAGAATAACACGCAAGCTTCTCCCCTGGCCTATGTGATCAGACACCTGTCCCATCTACAATCTCCTTACAGAAAATCCTTACACATCTTTCCTGTCTCTTTGTTCCACACATGCTGATTTTCCTTCTGTCCCTCAGACACATGGACATAATATTCTCTCTACTTGGAAACACAAGATCTTCCTACATTCTCAGCTCAAATATGTTCTCCAGAGAAGTTTTCTCTAGAGATTTAATGGAACACAGTGTCCTTCACAGCCACCTGTTCTACAGGTGTTCTAGATTTTAAGTAAAGCAAATCAACTCCATGGTGTGGGTGGGCCTGTTCAATCAGCTGAAAAGCTTAAGAGAAAAACTGAGGTCTCCAGAAGAGGAAGGAATTCTACCTCCAGATGGCTTCTGGACTCAAGACCAAGATATCAACTTCTGCCAGAATTGCCAGCCCACCGGCCTGCCTTACAGATATAAGAATCACCAGTCTCCACAATTGCGTGAGCCAATTCCTTAAAATCCCTTTATATAGATGATAGACAATAGACAAGTGATAGGTAGAAAGAAAGAAAGAAAGAAAGAAAGAAAGAAAGAAAGAAAGAAAGAAAGAAAGAAAGAAAGAAAGAAACTACTGATATCATTCGTTCTATTTCTCTGGAGAACCCTATTACATCCAATAAGTTACCACATGCCCATCACATAAAAAGCCCAATCACTGCAGGTTTCATGTTTATTCTGTGGCTCCTTCTATCCCACAGAGCATCACATTTTACCTCTAAACAAATATGTATCCCAAATGAGAAGTGTGACTTCAAATTAGATGGCAGTGACTCAATTCCGAACCAATAGCAGCATACATGTTTTTACTACTTTGCATTATATTTAAATAGTCCATGCTAACTAAAAGATATTAATTTTGCTTGATGCAGAATAATTTAAATATATCACCTGAAATGCTGTTGATTTAATGATCCAATATACCTAAAAATGCCTAGATTTTGTCTATAATAATCCATAAAGGAACTCATATTACATCTATGGACATAATTGGTATTTCGTATTTAATTTGTATAAAATTTATAGGAAAATGTATTTATATCATAACACATCATGTATTAAAACCTTACCGACTAACAGTCTTCAGTTTACAGAAAAGGAAGGCTTTCTTGCTGTCAGAACTGCATAGAATGGGGAAAAGAAACGTGTAGTAACTCACCAGTTCAGGTTAAAGTTTGGCTGATACTAACAGAGGAAATTCAAGAAATATATTGTATTTCTTAACACGTCAATTTCATTTTTCATATTATAATAATATCGGCATCATAAAAAATTTAAGCACTACCTTGAAGTGTATAGAAAACAAAATTTTCTTATTTGTATTTCCCCTTCTCCCAATCATTTCTTAGAGTTTTGTTCTATATAGGATGGACTAATTTTGATGCTACTTTCTAAACTTGAGATTCATTTCCTTCATTATTGTGAGTCTTCGGTGTCTATTCAATATCTAAAAGATTTATAACTTGACCTCGTTGTGGCTGCCACTGTATATAAAACTGATTAAAAATAAACTTTGCCTAGGTTATACAAACACTCAAAAATTTGCATTCATCTATTTCCCTAGGAGAACTAAACAACAACAAAAATATTAAAACATTTGCTCATTTCAGTATAGTTAGGAGAAAAAGAAATCTTCAGAACAATGAAATAAATATTCAGGCAAGTCAAAATATAAAGGTCAATATTCTTCAAATGTTACATTCATTAAGGTGTAAGTAAGTTCAAATTAGATTTTGGAAACCCATTTCAATAATATCTAACAAAACTTATATATTTGTCTTGAAGAATGCATCCGAAAATAAGGATTTTGTTGGCTGGGCAATAAAATGTTCTGATAACTGATGAGATGCCCTAATAAAATTTATGAGACTATCCTGGAGCCTATTTGAAAAAGAAAGTATTAAGAATAAGTGACTGGTCTCTTTCATCTCTCCTCTGGCGTTTTATTTTAAAATATAATAAATCATTCACTGATGAATTTATATGCTATGTTGTGGAAATAGGACTAGACTAAGAAAAACTATGTTCCCTCTTTGTAGTTTAGCAAACTTATGCCTATTTTACTGAAGAGGGAATAGTTTTTCACCTGTAAGCTCAATATGAAAATGAAGGATAACTAAGGAACTGTTCTGGCTAACGTAGGAATAGGCATCCTGGAGGCCTTTCAGATTGCCGCTGTTTTGCAATAACACAATCTGGAAGTCACAAGTCTATGGAACTGTGATGAAATCCGTAACCCCAAAGAGATAACAACTTCTGTGCCAAACAGATGGGGAAAGGTCCTTTAGGTTTCCACTTCAGTAAACTTTTATCTTGCTATCTTTTTTATTTTATTTTTTTAAATCTTCCTCTACACACAATCCCTGATGGAAACAAGTAGCAAGTTAAAAACAGTTTATGTGTACTGTGGAGGTCTGGCAAGAACCTGAGTAGTTAGAGACATGGCGATGGCTGATGTTCAATCTCATTTTGTTCGAGGGATTCTGTTCACAATATGTATTTCCTTTGGGAACTCAGTGGATGGAGAGTGATGACTGTAAGTGTAGCAGCCTTAAAATTGTCACGTCACCAAAACAATCTGGTGTGTGATGTACTGAAATTTAGTGTGGCTTCAGAGCTTTGTTTCCAGTCAACTGGTAGTTCGTTACGAGCAACCCTAAGATGCTACAGCCAGTGACTGAATATTCCCAAACTACAGATTAAGAGTAAAATATTTTTATTTTATCTTCATAGTGCTTTTTCTTTGTATCTTAACTTTTAGTGATCCCTTAAGAAAACTGAAACGTTGCATGGGTACAAGTCAGACAAAAATTCTCTACAGTTAGGGTAGTTGATAAACTGTCTATTAAGGTCTATTTTCCTTACAACCTTAATGAAATTATTATCTAAAATATCAAATAATATGATTAAAATATTAATAAGGGACTATCTCCTATTCCCAGACCAAAATCCCTAATATGAATTTTTATTGACTCATACACTAACCTCCACACATATCTTTATTTTCCAAATGAAAGCCTTCTGTTCCATTATAAAACTCATCCAAAGGAGAAGTTCGGTAGAATTTCATTAACAGTATACACTGTTTAATAATAAGAAGATTTAACAGTTGTGTGATGTTAATTATATGATTGCTACTACTCTAAATTATTTCTGTGAATAACATTTAATTATCAAATATGAGACAGATATTATTGGCAGCCATGTTTTAAAGATAACTGATACACTTAGTGGTTAATGAAGGTTCCTGAATTCACATTACTAATAAGTGCCTAATCTTTATTAGGAACCTTGGTAGCCTGGTTCTTGAGCCTAACATTTGTAACCTCTGGGCTTTAAGAACTTTCTGAATGAATGGCTGGTATAATGAACAAAGGAAGGGTTAATACTAAATAGGACACAGCCATGAAGTTCAAATGAAAGAGAATGTTGAGGAGGAGAAAAGATAATCTGAAAGGTTATACACAAACAGAAATAATGCAATTAGTAGGCCACCAAACTTGAAGCATTTCTTTCAAGACTACATTTGCTCCCAATCTTTCTTGCTTCCAAGTCTGCTGATTAAAATTCCATCCAACCTTAAAGATTTTGCAGACTCTTCGCACACATGTAATTATTTGCTCTGTGTTCATCTCCTCTATATCCTAATCTAATGAGAGATGGCTCATGTCTGTCTTGTCCGTCACTGTATCCCCAGTATCTAGAACAATGTGACAGAGTAGCTGCTTAAGTGTAATTTTTTATGCCTTATCATTTTTGTACTTCTATGTTTTATTATAGAACTTTTGAACATACACAAATACAGAGAATAAGCAGCCCTGTACCCAAAAAACAGCTTCAATGATTATCCACACACAGAAACACTTGTTTTACATACAGTATGACCCTCTTCCCTCTAGTCACTGAATTATTTTATAAGCAAATCCCAGACACCATCTAATCTCATCCATATATATTTTAGAGAAGTTATTTAAAAATTTTAATGTTTATTTATTTTTGAAAGAGAGAGACCTGGAGAGGGGCAAAGACAAGAGGGAGACACAGACTCTGAAGCAGGCTCCAGGCTCTGAGCTGTCAGCACAGTGGGAACACTGCCATGAACAGTGAGATCATGACCTAAGCCGAAGTCGGACACCCAACCAACTAAGCCACCCAAGTGCCCCAAGAGAAATTATTTTAAGTGAATGAACTGGGGAAAATGAATGAATGGAGACACATATCACATATTACCTCTTTTATTAAATACTTTTGAACCCCTTATTTGATATTCAACCATTTATTTGAAAGTCTGTGGGATTTTTTCGTCTCTCTTACTTCACAGCACCTGTTTTGGTTGGAAGTGGATAAGTGCCTGAAGTTAAAAGCCTGTGTACATATCATGAACATTTCTTTACTTGTTTTTATTTTTAATTTTTTTATTTTAATTTTTTTTGAGAGAGAAAGAGACAGAGTGTAAACAGAGAAGGGGCAGAAAGAGACAGAGAGAGAGAGACAGAATCCGCAGCAGGCCCCAGGCTCCGAACTGTCAGCACAGAGCTTGAACCCACAGATTGTGAGATCATGACCTGAGCTGAAGTCGGATGCCACCCAGGCATCCCTCTCTACTTGTTTTCAGTTTCTAAGTCCCTCAGAGGTGAGGACAATGCCTTACTTTTGCATATCACTCAAGGGCTATTGCAGTATCTTGAACATGGAATCTGGTTTTCTCTCTCCTACATACCACTTCCAAAAGCATGTAAAGGGATGCTAAAACAGCCCTCTTGATGTTTCCATTTCAGCTAAGAACAAACAATAGATGGGATTCGAAACTCAGGTGCCAGATACAAAAAGCACATGACTAAAAACCGTTTTCAGTTCTTCATGGTCATATTCACCTTAATTGCATAAAAAATGATGCTGAAGAGGCAGAAGGAGAGAATTTCTTTGAAGAAACTTGTGGGATGGCTGTGGCATTCCCCCATTCATTCACCCTAAGTGAGAAAGGCTTTAGAGACCCTTAAGTTTGCAAGATTGAAAGGACTGGTAGTAGATCCCTATGTCTATGAATGGCAGCCTGTGCTTGTGGAGGAAGTTCCTGGCATGGCAGCAGAGGAAACAGAGGCAGTTACACTGGGTATAGGCCGGAGAGAGAAGCAAAGTTTCTATGGTCTACAGCAGTCCATGTTGTAGAAAAAGACCCCAGTAGATCTCAACAGAAAGAAACCAGAGGTTTACCATCAGAGGGAGAAATGAGCCTTGAGCACACAAAGCCCTAGAATATCAATTCCTAATATCTGCTAAGCCAGAGTCGAAACAGTGGCTGGAGGATGAGAACACACGGTTGGCACATGGACCTGAGGTTGTTCACTCCTCGCTTGGGGCCCCCCTAGACTGATTTGGTATGCAACCGGGGAATGGGGAGAAATGACCACCTGAGTTTTGACTATGAAGTTGGACTAGACCTTTTCCTTGCAGAATTTAGACTTTTTATGGGACTGAATTTAATTACTAAATTTACACTAGTTATGGGACTAATGACAATATAACGTCCTTTACACACTGAGAGTGACCAAAGGGTTCTGACAATTGGCCAGGGTGTCATCCTATTGCTAAGATAGAAAGTAGCCTTGTGAGTAGGTTTAAAGAAGTAGTTCTCACTCTCACCTGAATCCAACTACCTGAATGTAATGATGACACACTTAACAGGAGACAACTGACTGCTAAGGTAGTAAGCCAGTGAAGAGGGATTCAGAAGAAACATCTCAGTTCAGAAGATGGGATAATGTGCAATTATTACCCAACTGTTGTAGCATTTTTAGAAAAGACCAAAATGTGTATATTGGCCTGCGACAAATGGGTATCTTCCTAGGTTTTAACACTAGTTAGGAATGTGAAGACTTGGAACAAAGTAGATAAAAAGTGTATCCCCTTGCCACTCTATGTCATTTTCCAAACTACTTCAGGCACCATTTACATACAATTTATTTGCCAAGCAGACAAACTAGAGTAAGGCAGAAAAAGACAGTACACCACCAAGTACTCTGCAAAGTCTAGGTTTATTCTGAACCCAACACATACTTATTTATTCTGAACCCAATACACACACCTGTATTCGTCCTCCTGGACATACACTATGCGATTGATTTGACAGTCCCTTAAAAGGTATCTACGACCATACTTTATTTTTATTTCTCTCACAAAAGAACAGAAGTGTTTCAGTTCATCCCTCACTGAGGATTGTAAACTCAGGCTTTTGACCTCAGGCACTTTTATCCACTTCATACCCAGATGTCTCATCTGTGATAAAGACAATCACATGTCTCTAACCCAGAACATTTGAGCTTCTTAGAGTTCTTTAGAGTCTGAGTTCCCAAAAATATCTATGGAAGTGCACACCATGAGACATGCATGATTTTAAGAGTAAGTCAGAAAACAAACCAGCATGCAGAGTCAGCCACAGGAAGAAATTCTTATGATTCATCTTTATTCTCATCTTTCAGCACTCAGTTTCATTTTCCACCCACGTATTACCCACCAAAGGGTTATCACCAAGCCACCTCCCAAATCTCCAAATTGCTTAGTTCTCGGTAACACTTACAAAACTTCTTATTCCTCAGAGTCCTCTTATCTTTAAAAATATTACTGATAGGTGTTCAATGATATTAAACATTCTTAACCTGTCAGGTAACACAGAGTTCTATAATAAAAGACACTGCAGTAGATAAGAAGAAAGAAGATATATGACATGTAAATGCAAAAAATATAGGTGTCATGGGGGAGTTAGAGGTTACAACAAAACATAAGTGAGGGGATTCATTCCATGAGGACTCAAGATAAAAGTGGGAGTTTGGCAAAGTTGTATGTACAGTTGCATGGAGAAAATGATTTAGTTGAAGATCATTCCATTAATAGTGGGAAATTCAGGGCCCACAGCAGATTGCCATGGTGGGGTAGGAGTGGGGACATCTTCTAATCACATCTCTTATGCCACTTCAAACTCTGAAGCAAATTAGATGGGCCATAGGTATGATAACAGTGATGATCATCATGAAGCTATACTTCAACAATACTAGAAACCTTACTGAATAGACAGAAATTGCAAGGGGAAAAAAAGAACTACTAAACAGATTGTTTAAGTCAGGAAGAACATACTGCCTTTGCATAAGCCACCCAGGAAAAGCAACTAGTTGTTACATTAATGAAAATCAGAACAATCCAGAGACCTGACTGCTTTGTTGTCCATAACATTTGGAAATTAGGCCAGGTGTTTAAATAAATAAATAGATAAATAAATAAGTAAACAAACAAATAAATAAATAAATAAAATATAGCTGAATGCAGCAAGGTCAGGAAGAAGAAGGAAGATCAAAGATAAAGTAGCTTTTCAGATAGATAATGTAAGGGAAAAAATTGAAGTTAAAAAATATTATATTCACATGCAATTAAAAAATTTTTTACTTTTTTAAAGAAATGTATGAATCAAAGAGGTGCATACAGGGATCAGCTAGCAGCTTTGTATCATAAAATAAACACACAGATACATTTAGATATATACATGTATATATATATGTGTATATATATACATAAATATAATAAATAAATATAAGGAAATATGTTATTGTCTAGGAATCTGATAATGGATAAGTATAAAGTCTCAGAGACTTCCAAGGTTTTATATTTTTATCTGATTTTTAAAAATTCAATTATATTATGTTCAGAAGGGCCACCTTATAATGAGAGTTTGAAAGGAAAACACTGAATTAGAAAAGAAGCATTAAGAAACAATAATTCAAGATGAAGTAGAAATCATGTGCATTATTCATTTTTCTAGGATACCTCACAGCTCCTGGCTAGTTTGAGAGTTGTTGTACAGGTCATAAATTCCTAGAGACTGAGGGAGAATAACTGAATTATCCATCTATTAATCAGAAGGGAAAAGGGAGCCCTGGTAATTAAGTAGCTGTCACATGCACTTCAATACCCCGAAAGAGTAGTGCAAACCATCAAACAATCAATTTGTAATCACACAGAACTGAGAACAGAGCTCTGAGAACAGAAGGACTGACGCGCCTTTCAGAGAACAATTTTGTTTCATGATAAAGAGACAGGAGGGGGAGATAAGAGGGACTTCAAGAGATACAGACTGAATGGAATTCAGCAACATATTTTCATCTTAAACCAGAAATTCTGCGAGCTGTTGACCTCACTATTGCAGTGTAGTGTATGGTGTCCATGCAGTCCTTAAAATCATTTGAATTAAAATAGATTTTGCTTCACAAATTAAACACTCCTCGTATCCTACAGATAGCTGAGATATTTCCATCTATAGTCACAAAGGATTCCACTTCTTTTGATGAGCGCAAACCTGATTTCGCTCCATTTTATGGGACTGTCATAATATTGAAACAATCAGTATGGCTCTCCTATTTTTTGAGACAGCACGTCTGTGCACATAAATAATCTTATCAATCATCTCCTAAAAAATGCCTTCAGGAGAAGAAGTCTTGCCAAAATAGTCACTTTGCTCTTATAATGAATGATAGACTCAGTCTTGGCCACCAATTTATCCTATTGATGTGTTTGGCATAATTTCTCTAGAATGAATCTGATGAATTTTATAATCCACCATAAAAAAGGAAAACCTGCTATCATCCCTAAATGCGGTATACATTTACTTGATAATTCATTTCTTCAAAATTCAATGGCATTATTTATCTCCATCAAGTGCACATCTCCAAAATGAGTATTTTATTTGAGAATCTTAGTGTTTTCACACGGTGATCACTATTATACTTCCTTTTGTCTTAAGGAGAAAGTACCTAATAATTCAAGATTGCAACATTCATCAGGATTTAACTTTATACTGAAGACTTTTTAGATAAATTCACTAGTTCAGTATTTAGCCATATCCATTAATGCTTTGACAAAACTGTATCACAAAATTACTACGAAAAGCCAAATTAGTTAGAAATTGAATGTAAAAATAGCACTTTCACTTTAAAAAATAATTATAAAAAGAGAAAACAATAACAGCCTATAATTCTAACATCACTATAACATCTTTTCTCATTAAACATAAATAAATACAAGGCAAATAAAAAATAAAATCTCCCGAGTACTTTTTAAGTATATTTCATGTAACTGTCCAGAAATATTCAATGCAGAACCAATATTGCTATTTTTTATTCAGATCTTCTGCTAAAATATGTAATATCCTAGTTTTAACTACCTTAATTTAATAATTTTTTGAAATCGTTCCACATTAGCAGATATAAATATGCATAAATCTTGACTAACACGTAGTATTCCATGGTGAAGATATCATAATTAGTCAACTAGATACGAAGATACTAGATTTTAGCATTGACTTTCTATTGAAGACAAAATAATCCTGTTGAATATTTATATCAAGAATTGGCTGAGCCACAAATAAAAATACAATTTAAATGATATATTTTTTTAAAAAAAATTCAAATACGCATGAGAGTTTTCTCAAAATCAAAAGAAAAGAGATGCCACCCAGTCAGCTTATTTTGGAGCACTAAGGAGTAAAGTTTTAGGAGAATTAAATGAGATAATGCTTATAAAACCTTGTCTGCTAGAAAATAATCAGGGCTTAAGAATATTTGGAAGCAGCCTGGAGATGGTGGTAGAGAGCCACTGTGGGAGGCTTGCCTGATGCCAGGGGAGCCAAGAGGAGTGGAAGTGGATTGGGGACCTATGAGATTGGGATGGACCAGAGGAAATATTCTCAAGGAGAGGAAAATGGCAGTTATGGTCATGAGGTAGAAGGGGTGTTTGAGAAAAGATTAAAGCAAAGTACAAGCTGTTCTCAGGAGAGTGAAGTGGAACAGTGCACTTGGAAGTAGCTGACAGACAAGAGGCTGGGTGATGCAGGGAAGGGGAGAATGAGCTGGAAACAAATGAGAGTAATGAGAATCACTTCCTTTATCAGAAAGGTAGACACTTTCTATAGAGAATTCTCGCTAAATATGAGCTTTTTTTAAAATTCTTAAGCCATGAATGAAGTCTTAAGAAATATACAATATAGAAGAAAATACATTCTTTGAGTTGAAAATACTATCCCTCTAAAAAGTTTTTCCAAATCACTGATTTCCCCAACAGTATTTCTTATTATACAAACCCCAGCCCAAATAGTGGAGAAGAGTGGAACAAACTGAAACTAAGGTTCTTGTGGCTCTAGAATGACATGATATAATGTAATGTAATATATTATATATACTTATATAATATACTAAAGCTTTCATTAATCCCCATGGGATTCTTATTACTCTTTGTAGAAAAATTGTTAATACACACAAAAAAACCTCCCTTCCAGTTTGCACAAGGTAAAAAGAGATAGCACAAATCAAAGTATAATTTAATTACTAGACCTAAGTGATAGAACTTTCACTGGCATGAAGACTGTAAGAACTCAAAGTTCTACATACTGTAAGTGCTCTCAGTAAAGGCAAGAAATACAAATTTTAAAAAATACATTCTCAAGAAAAAATGTTCCACATCACTCATCATCAGGGAAATACAAATCAAAACCACACTGAGATACCACCTTACACCTGTCAGAATGGCTAACATTTACAACTCAGGCAAAAACAGATGTTGGCGAGAATGCAGAGAAAGAGGAGCTCTTTTGCATTGTTGGTGGGAATGCAACCTGGAGCAGCCACTCTGGAAAACAGTACGGAGATTCCTCAAAAAACTAAAAATAGAACTACCCTATGACCCAGCAATTGCACTACTAGGCATTTATCCAAGGGATACAGGTGTGCTGTTTCAAAGGGACACATGCACCCCCATGTTTATAGCAGCACTATCAACAATAGCCAAAGTATGGAAAGAGCCCAAATGTCCATCGATGGATGAATGAATAAAGAGGATGTGGTGTGTGTATGTATATATATATATATATATATATATATATACACACACACACACATATATATATACACATATATATACACAATGGAGTATTACTCGGCAATCAAAAAGAATGAAATCTTGCCATATGCAACTACGTGGATGGAACTGGAGGGTATTGTGCTAAGTGAAATTAGTCAGAGAAATACAAAAATCATATGACTTCCTCATATGAGGACTTTAAGAGACAAAACAGATGAACATAAGGGAAGGGAAATAAAAATAATACAAAAACAGGGAGGGAGACAAAACAGAAGAGACTCATAAACATGGAGAACAAACTGAGGGTTGCTAGAGGGGTTGTGGGAGGGGGGATGGGCTAAATGGGTAAGGGGAATTAAGGCATCTACTCCTGAAATCATTGTTTCACTATATGCTAACTAATTTGGATGTGAATTTTAAAAAATAAAATTTAAAATTTAAAAAAATACATTCTAACGTCCAAAGAACATAACTATCCATGTCAAATACTTTATTCAAATTTAATTATACCCCCAAAAACAATTGGCTAAATTACATTCCTCCCTTCAATAATTTTTTTTCTGTGCAATCTAAGAATCTCTATGAGATATTCAGATATAAACTACAAAATAATCATTTAATGTATAAGGAATACAAGCGTTATAATAAATATGATCACACAGAAATATGTAAACAGTTTCCATTATTTAAATTTATTTAATTACAGTATGTACGCGTTATGGTTAAGCTTAATTTGCTAATAATATTTTAAATTAAAAAAATTTTTAAGGTTATTTATTTATTTTGAGAGGGAAAAACAGTGCAAGTTGGGGAGGGGCAGAGAAAGAGGGAGAGAGACAGAATCCCAAGCAGTCTCCGCAGGGTCAGCACAGAGACCGACAGGGCTCAAACTCACAAATCGTGAGATCATGACCTGAGCCAAAGTCAGACACTTAACTGGCTGAGCCACCCAGGTGCTCCGCTAATAATATTTTAAATGAACTTACCACTCTTGTGGTAACTAAACCACCTATTTTCATGTGGAGTAGGCATGTTTGTAAATCACAAAGCGTAACACCCTATCTTTCTTTTTGCAGATTGTTGAAAATAAAATACACTAAAACATTCAATTCCAAATGCAACCCAAGCCTAGTTTCTAAAACAATCACCAGTGCTGGAAAATCAAAGGACCAATTCCCAGCCAGTTATACTGACTACTGTTATATACTACGAAGGGAGATTTTTCTTTTTCTTTTTTAAGCCCGGGAGATTACTTCAGAGTACAGTCATTTATAGGAAGCAAAGGAAAAGAAAATGTCAAAGAAATTCTAGACAATGTGAAAAAAAAGGCAAAAAAAATTTCCCCCCTGAGTGTCCCCCACCCTGACAACACACAAATAAACAGTGCCTCCAACAGACACATATGGAAGTACCCCATTCTTACACACACACACACACACACACACACACACACACACGAGACACTTGTAGGATGGACATATGAATGTTGCTGAGGTATAGTATTTAATACATTAAATTCATGTTTCAATGAATCTTTGTGTAGGCATTCACATTTTACTGAATTTCTTCACTTTGTAAAACTAATAAAATTAAATGAAAAAAAAATAGGATACTTGACAAACAAGACATATTGGATAGAAGGTAAATAATACTTAATTGTTGGTAAGCCCAAGTAAAGCAGAAAGGAAGAAAGAATGGTCAAACACCAGAGAATGCTATCACATTTCTAAAACATCAAAAAGGATCAAATTTATTTCTAACAAACTAAAGAGATGAAACTGTCGTATACTCTAACCTCTGTGGCAACGTTAAAACTGAAGTAGTCCATTCAAGACCTGGGAAAAGAAAGCAAGGATGAAAGAGGCCATTATGCTTTCACAACCATTGAGTATCAAATACCTTTTTACTATATGCTCCCCGTCCCAGCATGGTAGTCCATCGGCAGCAGCTAATTCATTAACGCAGAGCTCATCAGCCAGGCCTCCATAGAACGTCCTGTACAGTCTAAGGCTGTTGATAAATTCCCTGAATGGGAAAATAACAAAAACAATCAAAACCAAAAACCCATAACAAATGCCAGTATAAATGGCATAATTTGTTGTGTGTGAAATTTAGAATGTAACTTTTTTTAAATGTTCACCGCTTATTTGTTATATATTCGCAATACTTTTCTAACAATCAAGATAAATACTATACTTTTTTTTAAAAAAGGATGTATTAGGGGCGCCTGGGTGGCGCAGTCGGTTAAGCATCCGACTTCAGCCAGGTCACGATCTCGCGGTCCGGGAGTTCGAGCCCCTCAGAGCCTGGAGCCTGTTTCCGATTCTGTGTCTCCCTCTCTCTCTGCCCCTCGCCCGTTCATGCTCTGTCTCTCTCTGTCCCAAAAATAAATAAACGTTGAAAAAAAAATTTTTTTAATTTAAAAAGGATGTATTAAAATTTCCTCTTTTGAATCAAAGTTTTCACAGGGGATGAGTGTTATATAACTCTAGTCCAAGAGTTGTGAGGAGTACACACACACACACACACACACACACACACACACACCCCACTTTATACAGTATCCCTAAAAGCTCTTACTCGCTGTGGCATCTGAACCACAGTGACACTAACTACTTTCTTACCCATACAGAAATGTCAGAGGCTCTTAACAAGTTAATTGATTGCTTATTAATTAAAAGTTTATTAAACTTGGGTGGTTTTCCTATCTGGGTCTTCTCTTTGGTGTATAAAAACATAAAATAATATATCTTTACTAAGATGAAAAAACAGATATTTAATATATTGCAAAAGCATGAAAATAAAAGTTGTTGGAAGATATAGTATTTAATACATTAAGTTTTTTTCCTCTCACAGGAAGTACATCTCTTTCCCCCATCAATTATGGGAAGGGAAAATTCAACAAAAAAGTAGCTTGCTTTTTAACTTAAAAATTTCCAACTTTTAAAATCAAAGCTTTGATGTCCCAGGAACCTGAGTTTTAGCATTTCAAAAAACTAAGTCCTAAAAACTACCTTTTTGAACTTTTTTACATAAACCATTGCTTTGGTGACAACGAAATGAAAAGCCACTAGCTTAATAAAGAGGAGATGTCTCCTGGGCTAGAAGACAGGGACAGAAGAAAAGCAAACAGAAATCTATAGGTTGAATAATTAAAACGTAGTGATTATGAAATTGCACCCCCCACTGATATTTTTAAAATAATTTCTTTAAAAATGTGATCAAAGAGGAGGGGTTGCTCTAAATTACAGCTGAAATGACCAAATTTTTAAAAATCAAATCTGATTTTGACAGCACTGATGCTCAGCTATATTTCTTTAATGCTTATGTATTTATTTTGAGAGAGAGCATGTGCATGAGAGAGTGAATGTGTGAGCTGGGGAGGGGCAAAGAGAGAAGTAGAGAAAGAATCCCAAACAGGCTCTGCACAACACAGGGCTAGAGAACTCAGGAACTGTGAGATCATAACCTGAGGCAAAATCAAGAGTTGGATGGTTAACTGACTGAGCCACCCAAGTGCCCTCGATGCTCAACTGTATTAATTTTATAATTCTCTTTCTTACTTGTTTTCAAAGAACTATTTGTGGAAGTGGCTGGAGTTTTAAGTAACTACTCATCCATAGGTAGGATAAATGTCATTTTCAAATATGTAACATTCTGATTATCACAGAGATCAGAAGTTTCCACAGCAAGTGTTTGGTGAGTATTTAACCAAATTTTTAGCAAAGCTTCATCAGGAAAATGATAACAAAATGACTGTAGGATGCATAAATCTGACTCACTTCCAATTTATGCTTAATCCAAAGGAAAAAAAAAAGTATGCTGTATTTTCAAACTAGCACAGTAACCACTTATTTATACTTATTGATGCTTTAAGTTGGTTTCCTCTCCTAGAAAATAAGTTCCCCCATGAGGGCCATATTCCTACTAACTGGAATGCATGAACAAATACCAAGTCTCATGTTGCTACTAAAACATAATTGATGAAGCCAACTGATTCTTTCCTAGAGTGATGGGGTTTAATAAATAGAAAGGTGTGTGACTCCTGTCCTGAATTCTGTTCACTATAAATAAGCACCTGTTTGGAATCAAAGAGTCTTCTAGAAATGAAGAGGCCTGTCAAAACAGCTAGAATGTTGAGATCTTCAAAGTGACGGTATAAAACTGAATAGATATTTCTTATCAGCCCCAAACCTAGTCCTAATCTCAGTGAATGGTGCCTTCACAACCAATAGATCATCCTGGGAAAAGCTTTCATCTTTCTTTTCTAGTCCCCTTTCCCAATGCTACTCTCACAGCCTTAGCTGAAGCCCCTATCATCTCTCTGGAATGACTGCACTAGAATGGCATACCTCTAATCTCCTCAACAATCACGTCTCATCCTCTAAGAGCTACCTCTTCAAATTCAAATCTGATAACCCCCAGACTATGTCACTCACTTGCTTAAAGCCATCAATGGTTCTCCATTCTCTATAGCATCTTGGAAAGGCACATAAGGCACTCTCTCACTTCTATTTCGGCAGCAGGTCAAACCATACTTTAGGATTCCACAAAAGTGAGACACCTGCTGTTCCCCAAACACACCTTCATGCCTTTGCATGTGTTCCCTCTGAAAGCAACGTATCATAGATTTCCACTCATTCTATAAACCAGCAGCTATCAGTTATTTGTCACAAACTACTGAACACTATTGAGTACCAAGCTCTGTGTTGGCACCATAGCTAAACAAGACAGTCCCTACCTGCTAAGAATGCACTTTCTGGTGAAAATGCACAATAATAACACAGTGTTTATAGTGCACATGTGAAGACAGAGAAGGAATCAGGAAAAATGTACAAATAAGATAATACTTTCATCTCAGTGTTTCATGCAAAAAAAAAAAAAAAGGAAGCAAACAACAACAACAACAACAATAAGAAAGGTAAAGAGGAAAGAGAATACTGACACTCATATGCAGTTTAGCTCGTGGGAAACGGGCTTATGGGAATTATGTAAAAAGGTAGGAAGAGGCCAGTTTGTAATCAGCCTTATTGATCATCAAAAAGTGTTTCCATTTTGTTCAGAAGGCAGAGGGAGCCATTAAAAGTTTTCCAGCAAGCAAGTGATGGCATCATGACAGGATCATGGAAATAGGTAGAAAGTCAGTGAGGTCACTCAGGGGGCTATAACCAAGACTCAGGGGGAGAAAATATGAGGATGTGGAAAAAACATCTGTCAGTGAGCATCATGGCAAGTGATAGAGTTGAAAGACATTAGGAATCTAGAATTGACAGTTAATGTAAAAGTTATTATTCCTAATTGTCTTTTTCAACACCTCCCCCCAACTGACTGAGGGGATGATTATTATCTCAGTGTTATTCACTGCAATAAGAAGTAAAGGAAGGGTGATACAACTCTTTTCAATGTCCCACACTATACTTAGGATTGCTATTCTTCTGCTCAATATTTTTATCTCTCTATGGTGCATATCACTTTCTATTCTAGCACGTCATGTACTTATTTACTATGCTTTATTGTTTCTCATCTGTCTCCCACTCCAGAATAAAAGATTCAGGCAGGCAAGGATTTTTTTTGGTTTGTTTTGTTTACCAGTATAGATCTTAAAACAATTGTGAAGGCATATAGTAATGTCAACAATGAGTAATTAAATTAATGAACAGGTTAAAACTAATTAATTAATAATTAATTCTATTCCCAACATGTTCGGTTTGCAATTTCTTTGGAACATATGGAAAGAGAAATCAAGTAGAATGCTACTTTCAGACTTACTATGTGTAACATCATCTGGGGATCTTGCCAAAATGCAGGTTCAGTTAAGTAGTTCTGAGGTGCAGCCCAAGATTCTACATTTCAAAGAAGCACTCAGATGATGCTAAGGCTACTGGTACAAGAACCATGAATACCATGGATGTTTGCTGTTGGATATGTAACCTTGGAACCAGGGGATTGGACATGTGACATGAGAGTCATTATCTACAGAGGTGGTGACCAAAGTCATGAATGTGGATGAAATCTCTCGGGTGAATAGCACATAGTAAGAAAAAGTCAAATGGACTCAGAAGTAGAAAGAGCAAAGGAAGAAAATCATCAATGATAAGAGCTTTGAACATTAAAGAATAAGCAAATTTGAACCTAGAGAGATTCTCCACAGGGTCAAATGCTATTATGAGAGGTTACTTAAAATAATGAAAATGTCCTCTCTATGTGGTCACTCAAAAATTCATATGTTGAGACAAGGCCTTTAAAAGGCAAAAAGGCTCAAATGGTCGTACACATAGGTTCTAATCAATATGACCAGTGTCCTAATAACAAGAAGAGATGCTAGGGGCGCATATGAGCAGAGGAGAGGCCATGTGAGGACACAGGGAGAAGGTGGCCATCTGCAAGAGAGAAAAACCTCAGGAGAACCTAAACCTGCCAATGTCTTGCCCTTGGACTTCTAGCTTCCAGAACTGATGTCCGTTGTTTAAGCCACCTGGTCTGTGGCATTTTGTTATGGCAGCCCTAGCAAGCTAATACAGTAATTAAAGCATCTGAAACAGGGGCGCCTGGGTGGCGCAGTCGGTTAAGGGTCCGACTTCAGCCAGGTCACGATCTCGCGGTCCGTGAGTTCGAGCCCCGCATTGGGCTCTGGGCTGATGGCTCAGAGCCTGGAGCCTGTTTCCGATTCTGTGTCTCCCTCTCTCTCTGCCCCTCCCCCGTTCATGCTCTGTCTCTCTCTGTCCCAAAAATAAATAAACGTTGAAAAAAAAAATTAAAAAAAAAAAAAGCATCTGAAACAGTGTAATGGACTTCAGATTTGCAGTATGAGGAGTATTAAAGAGAGAGTGAGAAACTAAAAGTCCCAAAAACGAACATGAAGAGAGTTTTGGTTGAGCATAGGTTTGTCTGTTTGAATATGCAGGAGAGTTGAAAATATTTGTGTATGAAAGGGAAGGAGATAACAAGGGTTTGTAGTCATTAGCTTGTTCCCAAATATCCCAATTCTCAACATTCCAGGCTTAAAGTCACTCTGAACCTTTAGTATGTGACTTTAGTATGTGACTAGCTCTGGGTTCTAGTAAATGTAGGCAGAAGTGATGTATATTTCTTCTAAGCTTAAGCTTTAAGAACCAATGTGGTTTGGCCAGCTTCTGTTTCCCTCTTCCCAAAGACTGGCAATGTTTCACAGAGAGGCTGCTTCGTCATTCTGAGGCATAAAGCAGGTAAACTTGAGCAGTGTCTCTGCTGGTCTAAGATATTCATAGGTTGTGGGGTCACCTGCGTGGCTCAGTGGGTTAAGACTCTGACTCTTGATTTCAGCTCAGGTTATGATCTCACAGTTTGTGAGTTTGAGTCCCATATCAGGCTCTGCACTGACAGTGTGGAGCATGCTTGAGATTCTTTCTCTCTTTCTCTCTCTGCCACTGCCCTGCTCCCTCCATCTCTCTCTCTCTCTTTCTCTCTCTCTCCCTCCCTCTCTCAAAAATAAGCATTAAAAAAAATAAGATGTGCATAGGTTGTGAAAAAAAGCACTTTTTTTTGTCCTAAACCAATGATAGGTTGGGGTTGTTTGCTACCATATCATAATTCAGTCTTTCTTAACTGATAAAAAATAGAAAAAGAAAATTAAAAATTGATAGATCTCACATTTTAAAAAGAAGAGAGTAAAAATTATCAAAAATTGAGTGATTCGCTTTGGAGCAAATCTCTGAGACTGAAATAACGGAAGAAAGACTGAATGCTGAGATGAGTTTTGGTTTATAAGGATAGAAATGTGAGGAGAGCTCCTACTTCAGAACTTTATATTCTGTGTTTGGAGGTTCTTAGGTCACAGAGAGTAAGAGTGGTGTGGCAAAAAGTGATTGCAAGAAGGGCCGGTGGGGGGCGAGGGGGGGTGCTACATCGGATACAGAAAAAATTGAATTGGGAAGTGCAGGCGATAAAGCACCAGTAGCTATAATGAGGTTAAAAAAAAAAGAAAACAAAAAGATTTATCTACTGCCACAGAGCCAATTAATGTTGGTCCTATTACAAGAATCCATATTTCAGTTCCCAGGTCAATGCTTGGCCTACTCTACACCATCATGCCTCCTTTTCAAGTTTTACATGAAATGTCTCAATAAATAAAATATTCTGTTCTTTGGATGATTCAAAATTAACTTGCTGGAAGGGTGACTATATCCACACAATTATTTTTCTACAGTTATGAGAGTATTTCCAGTTAAAACCAGGAGCATAATAAATGCAGGGAGATGGTAAAAGTTCCAGCTAATTATCATTGAGGGGCTATGTTATATATGTCAGTTGCTTGCCTTAGTCTTAAGACATCTTACTTAGTCTTAAGAGTAACAAAAAATATTTTTTAAATATTTAAATATTTTTTAAAAATGGGAAAACATTGCTTGTCAGAATATTTAGTCAAAGCCTGTATGTCAAGGCCATACACAAATTAATAATTTCTCATTTGGGCCTGTAACCATTTAACAAATGATATCCCCATCTAGCTTTGCTCTCCCATCTTCTTTTTGATGCATGTCCCATGCTGTAACCAGAATTGGCTTTAGAAATCAGTCCAACACTTTACTGCTTTAAAACCCTAAGGATTCATTGGCACCTAGGGGGCTCAGTCAGTTAAGCTTCCACCTTCAGTTGAGGTCATGATTTCACATCTCCTGGGTTTGAGCCCCATGTCGGGCTCTGTGCTGACAGCTCAGAGCCTGGAGCCTGCTTCCGATTCTGTGTCTTCCTCTCTCTCTGCCTCTCTCCTGCTTGCGCTCTCTCATTCTGTCAAAAATAAATAAATATTAAAACCCTAACTATTCAGATAAAATGTCTTCCCATGGCACATAATCTACCCACTCTCCACCCCTTAACTTCCCATGACAGCCCCCCCTTCCCTCCACTCACACACACCAGCCAACACCGCACACATATACTCACAAGGCATAAGATACTTCAATATTTACGGGATAAGATTCCAGGTTAGCACATGCAGTTTCCTCTACCCTGGATTGCCTTCTCCTCCATCATTCTCCCAACCTTCTGCCTGTCCTTCAAGATTCAGCTTAAAACTCATCTCCCCTCCACCTCCTTGCCTGACCAGCCTGTGCAGTTTTATTTGTTCATCCTTGTTTCTTGCACAGCACCAGGCATCTGTTTTTCAGGCCTGGCTATCTGATATTATAACCCCTTTGTTTGCACGTCTGCCTCCCTGATTAGAGGAGACATTCGATAAAGGCAAGAGTAATGTCTTCTTCACATCCCTACAGTTTGGATCACAGTTTGGTATCTAACAGGCCCTCAGCAAATTCTTGCTGGTTTGGTCCCAGATGCAGTCTTAGTTTTTAAGAGCTTCCAGAATTAGAAGTTTCTAAAAAAAATACATTTTTAAAATGATAACAATAATTGAAAGTCTTTAAAGGATACAGTTGACCTGGAAACTAAATTAAGGGGCCCATTCCTAGACTGTGGAGAAATATCAGAGAGGCCTTCCTCGTGTGTTGCATTAGAAAATGGAAGAAATCTGGGGCGCCTGAGTGGCTCAGTCAGTTACATGTCCAACTCTTGATTCTGGCTCAGGTCATGATCTCATGGTTCATGAGTTCAAGCCCCGCATCGGGCTCTGCACTGACAGGGCAGAGCCTGCTTGGGATTCTCTCTCTCCCTCTCTCTCTGTTCCTCCCCCACTTGTATTCTCTCTCCCTCTCAAAATAAAAAATAAAATTAGAAAAAAAAAAAGAAAATGGAAGAAATCTAACAGAGGAAGACTGCAAACTGTGCCAGACTACACAGGCTCAAGACAGATTGTATATATATGTGCTGCTGAAATTAATACGTAGGGACACAATAATATTTAGTCATATAGCTCTGTAAGATAGCTATCATAATTATCGCCTCACAGATATACCGTGTAAAACCAGAAAGAGCCATAGATTATCTGTTCCCATGGCTCTTTGTCCTAATTGTACACTGTCATCGCCAAGAAAATGTGTAAACTGCACACCTACATTTCTCCCTCACTCAGATGTGTTGGTCCGGAGTTGGACCTGGGCACATGAGTGTTTCTGAAATGTTCCTATAGGATCCAAATGTATGGCCAGAGTTGAGCACCTGTGATTTAGACCTATTCTTTCATTTGGAAACTAAGGAAAGTGAAAATCAGAGAAGAAAAAAAAAAAAAAAAAACAAGTGAAAATGACTAACTTACTCAGGAATTTAATTATAGCAGGCCTCGCTATCTTGGTTTCATTAATTAATTAATTAATTAATTAAAATGCCATAGCTTAGCAATGTTGGGCTGATACTGAATATCTGATAAATCAGACTTTAATGAACCTTTATACAGAAGAGTATTTCTACCTGTTTCAAAAATTTTACAGAAATTCTCATGCTGTTAATAGAACACAATTAGTAGATTGTTGGACTAGAAGACACAGATACAACACTTATTTCAGCCAAAATCTGCACTTAGAAGGCAATTTGTTTAAGCAGGATTTATCTGTATATTTCTACCAGTGTGAAAGGTCTGATGCAGAACACAGTGAGCGGGGCAAATTCTGCTTCCTGGCTAATGAGCGGCTCTGTCCACTGCTAGCACAGAAAAGACGGAAAGGGCCGCAGCACAATTGATCATTCATAGCTTGCAGCCTTGTTTGCCCTAAGCTTACTAAAGGCCAGGGAGAAACATGGACCAGCATAGTTATTGCTTCATTGCTTCCCATGCCCTTGAGGCCAGCAGTGCCAGAAAGGTCTCCTGATGTGTCACGTGGTAAAGAAAAAAACTATGAAAGGAAATGCAACTCACCCTGAAGTGTCATTTATACTTTGGGTGACACAGGAATGCCCAGTTCCTACTATAAAATTGAGCAACACTTCTGATTGGCTGTGTCATCAGTGTTGACTTGAGTCATTTTTAACGATAAAAGTAACATATCTTTTCATAAATGGTACAGTAATCAAAAGGCACACGAAGAACAAGTTAGTATGTCCCTCCATAGTGTGTCTATCCCTCCCTCCTGAGGTAGCCAATGTTAGCAGCCTGGTATGCTTTCTTCAGCTCCTCTATGTGCACGATATCTAGCAACCCAAAACAGACAGACAGAGAGAAAGAGAGACATAGTGATAGTCTGGTTTTACAAAACTGGGACCAAGCTATATACATGTGCATGCAATAGGCTTTTCTCACTTGACAACATATAATGAACCCATATGAGATTAATAAGTCTAGATCTTGCTTATTTTTCGATAGCTGTATAATATTCCATAATCTGAATGTAGCAACTCCACCACAATCTACGAAAATATTCCACTAAACTAATTTACATTTTAATTAATAAGGCTGATATCGTCCTCATACGTATGGCTTAAAGAGTGGCAACCACGTGTTTCAGACTTTGCTGATTTCCTCTCAGGAGCCTTTTTCACTTAAGCATATGGCTCTGATTTTACATTCAATTTTGTATTTCATTTCATTAGATGTTGCTGAACACAGAGCTATATTCAAAAGGCATTACCTCTCAATCTTATGTCTTCATATAGCAAGAATTTGTTGCAATTATAGAACATTTATAAACTGTCACATATTGTACTTCCTCTCCTTTTTTGCCATTGAACATAATATAAAAGGGACTATTTCTAATTTTGACCAAAACTAATTATCTGGAAAGGTATTGGAGAAGAATCTTGTTTTCAAATGGAACTTCTCTCTGTGGAATGTTTCAGACTACACGCTTCTTTATTTAATGACATGTATTGATTTTTTTTACCCCTAAAGTCAGTCCACAAATAATACAGAACCCAAATTAAAAGCAGTGCCTCCCATACTGTTTGAAAATATCTGTAGAACAAAGGTCAAATGTGCAGTTTGCTGGTTAATGGCCTGAGGCAAAGTTAAGGTTAATGTGGCACTAATGAGCAGGCTCAACCCTGTAGAGATGTCTGACCACAGTTGTCAAACAGTAGACATTTAAAATGTCAGTCTCCAGCTCAGCAGAGGAAGTATATAATTACATGTTTCCAGATAAGAACTATTTTTTCTTACATATTCTGAATCTATATTTAATAAATTTATCTTATTCTGAACAAAGTCATTCCATTTGACAAAATATTTTTAAAATCTTCAAAATAAAAAAAATATTTAAATTTCTATTCTATGGCAGTAACAGTTCTTGTGCAAATGCTTGAAAGTCATTAAATGTATACAGTCAAATTAGCTAGAGAGAGAATTGAAATCTAGTTACCTGGTCCCTTTCCTTAGACTTTGCGATGCATGTAGAGATTGCAGAGAGGATCAAAAGACCTTAAAAAGCTATGCAGTATGAGGCACCAATCATCATAAATGTAAATGTGTTACAACCACATTGCACTCATATTTGATTAAAAAGATAAAAAGTATTTTTCCTAAAAGAGTAACTCATAAAGTGTATTCTCTGAACCCCACTTGAACCTACTGGTCGTTATGGAAGCTGGGACCAAACGATCCCCACCATTCTCAAAAGAGAAGAATTTTTTTGTTTTTTTCTGACTAAATGATTCCAGGTTCCTTCCTCCTCATAGGAAGTCTTGTTCACGCGACACGATTTCCCTTCCTTAGAAGATTTACTATGCTTTCTCAACAAAGCTGAAGGGGTTAAGATGGGCAGCAGGCTGCAGAGCACGGGGTCAGTGAGGGGAGAGGAATGGGAAGGAGAAACAGAAAAGAACCTTGGAGACATGCTAATATCCTCTGCAGAGGATTCTTTTTGACCTGTGCTGTATGTTTCACACTCCAAGGTGGTGATTTTATACTAGCGCTGAGCTGAACGTTCACAGCCATCTATACAATTAGGACAGACACCTCTATTCCTCACTTCTCAGTAACTCTCCAAACCCAACACATTGCCATTTAATGTCCCAGTAAAAAGCACCCTTTCTGAAAGCATCCTCCTTTAAAAAGAGTGATTTAAACCTGATGTCAAAACTCAGTTTTCAAAACTAACTCTCATCTCGTTTTCCCATGTTGTAAAAATGTACCTCAGAAAGCACTGGCTGTTCTCCATTAAAAAGCACTTTAAACAAAGATCTTAACTCATTTATGAAAGTAAACACAGGACCACATGTCCAATATTTAAACAAATCAGACAGTATTGAGGAAATTGACCATCCAGCCCAAAAGAGAAGAGACATAACTTTTCCTGCCTCATAGTTTTTGTTCATTTTAATAAAAATATGCAATTATTTGTTCAGTTATGCTGGTTTCAGAAAGCATGTTACTAGTTTTTCAACAGGAAAAAAATGTCTAGGACGTGACTGGGACAAGATCAACAAGAATATTCAGTCAAATATTTGCAAATCTAATGATTCTAGCAAACTTCATTAATACTAAGATTCATTATTTGAGTAACTATATTTTGAGATTCAGCATTTTAGGTCAAACCTTGAATATTACTGTCTTTTTCAGTAAAGTATTTTCTGTGGTTACTGACATTTTAACTATAAATTCCATGACTGAGAGGATATGAACATATTTTGTATAATATTTTCCTCTCTCAGCATTAGCAGAAAACTAATTTAAAAAAAAAAAAACTTTCCCTTTAATAGTCTGCCAGTAAATGGATTTCTTCCTCATTCCTTTTTGTCTTTTTTTTTTCATTTGTGATTTCTGTCATCTATTCTTGGTCATTGCCACCCACCAACTTACCCGATGGACAATATATGTCTGGTATAAACTGTTCTTGCTGGCATCTTCGGTTACTGTATAACTCTTACTGCAAGTACTTGTGTTCCTGAACTCTGGTATAAGTATGTGCTTTAGGTTCAGAAAATCTATAATTAAAAGGGTTCAGAGAAAATGAGATATTTTCATCTTTGATTTTATTCTTATTATTCTAGTAATTCTCATTTTAGAAAAAAATGGCTCTTGAAGGTTACATGTAACCCAGGTATTATTTTGGGTGGCACAGAATATTACTGATCAGAGCTGAGTAATGTATAATTACCTCTGCTTAAGTATAACATCTAAAATATTATCCATGTGATGAGAATTATAAGAATACATCCTTCCATCATGATTATTCATACATCGGTTTGTTTATATAAAGCTTAGCTTACATTGGACAATGTAGATAAACCAAATACAATGAAGATTAGAAATCCTTGGAGTTTACTCAATTTGTGGGACCCCAAAGTCGCAGTGCCCATGTCTAACAAGATTCTTGCTGAAGGAGGCTGAAACCGACCCAGCAAAAGGAGCACCTTAGACCTGTTGATCTTCAAAGTCATTAAACAGAATGAAGCATATTTTTGAGAAGAAACCTTGATGTGAAAGTCTGTAACTCTAAAATATGGGCCTAAATAAAAAGAATCTTCCTGAAACTACCCCTGAACTTTCTTCAGTTGTACTTCCAAGGAAGAGGTTCCACATATGATTCTAGAGATCATGATGGGCCCTGGAAATGGTGTGCCTTATAGTGAAGATGGAAAACAAAAACAAAAAAGTACAAAAAAACAGTATGCCCATCAAAGGATATAATCTACCCTAGAAACACATTTCTCCTATTTTGTGGATAATTGTGGAGGAATTGGCAGCTTTGTCATTTCCTTAAATATGCAAAGGGATAAAAATGTAAATATCCTGTTCCCCATTTTCCCCTATTAGCTATATGCATCTAATTAAGACACTTCCAATGCCACTGAAAGGTTTAAACTGATGGAAATGTTTTTTGCTATCTACACAAAACCAAGTGGAAGAAAGTGCTTAGTACTCTTGCTATATACTGAGCACTTCTACATACGATGCTTCTACATACAATTAATTTTGCTAGTTTAATAAAAGAAATGAGCCTCACTCATCATTCTGATTTAGACCCCATAGATTCTGCTAAAAATTCTGAGATAGTTTTTATACACTCCTATAAAAATGATCAATTTCAGTATGACATGACTTTCAATCTTCTTCACCTCTTCAAAAATTGAGTGGAAAAAAGTGGGAGCTGAATTTGCAATTCTTTTCAACTCTGCATATGTTTACTGGCCTTCCAGAGGATAGAAGATTCATTTTTTGTAAGGGGAAAGAAAAGACGGAAAACATTCTCAGGTATATTAGGGAGAATTTCATTCACAGTTTGATTTTCTTGGTTGAGGGATATTTTGAGCCATATAAATGGGATAACCCTACAGTCTCAATTATAAACACTACTGAGAAGCTCCTAGCTCAAAGCTGCTACCGGGAAATAGAAGATTTTTGGAGAATCAGTTTGAAAACTGTCCGATTTAAAGATCCTTCTTCCTATGGCTAAGGAAAAAAACATGTATTTTTTTTTATTCTTTGTGTAATGAGAAATTTGAGGAGATTTATTTCTACTCACATTAACTTGAAGTTGGGAGCCTCAATATGACAGATGTCACAAATTAACTTGAGGACCAAAGCATTATGGACCATTGATGTAACTTTGAAGAGTTTAGAATAAATCTCACTCTCCCTGATATAAACCTACCTTCATTAAGCAAGCAAGTTATAAGAATTCTAATTGCAGTCAGTGATAACTATACAAATCTGCTTTCTAGAATTTTCAATAAATTCTGCCTTCAAAACAAAGAGTATCTGTTGGATAGCATGCCCGCACAGCCACATCTAAGACAAACCACCATTTCAACTTCTAGTCCATACCTTTCAGTACAAATACTGCTTAATGTTAGTTTAGTTGTTTGAATTTGGTTTCCGATACATCAGGAAATGGTCACTAATTTTTCCATGAACATCTAAAAAGGTAAGAGCAAACCTCATTTTTAAAGGCTTTATTTTTAATATTAGTCTTAACTGGAGAAAATGGCTTTTCAATACACAAAATTTTGCATGTATTTGTTTATGAACTTTCCTTTTCTGGGAAGTTTTTATCAGATTCTCAGTGGGATACGTGACCCGCAAAGGTTAAGCACCACTAGCCTAAACTTTTGCCACATGTTTGTTCTGCCTTCTGGCATTCCTTCTTCCTGTGTGCCTGGTTTTTGACCCCCTAGGGTCCTGCTTTTCATTATTCATGTAGGTCTTGATGCTGGCCTGCCTGCCTCGGAGCTCACATTTCCTCAGTACTGCTCTGGCCTGGCCTCTTGCCCCCTCCCCAAAGCCCTGCCTTGGCCTGGCCTGCCCTGGGTACCCTCACACCCACCACTCACTAAGCACTGTTTTAAATTAGCCAGAAATGCTCTCATTGAAGGGAACATGACTTTTATTTTAGTAAATTAAACTTACAGGTAATAAATAATAATGTCACCTCAAAGAAGCACTAACTTCCTTTTAGGAAATAGGTTGGAAATTGCTTTCCCCGGTCCTATAGACGATATTAACTTTTTCTCAGAGTTGACTTTTTCCTGACCTATGGATATTTTCATCCACCGAGTTTACATATATACAATTCATCATCAAGCCCAGTATGTCAATACTGATTTAACCATATAAACACATACACCCAGACACACACATCAAGAATTTTAAACATTAATTAATTTTGGTTTCACTAATAAAATATTGTGCTAAGTAAGGTTTGACCATGTAGCTATAAATTCATGTGTTTTAAGCTAACTGATCCTATGTGATATGTACTGATCCTATCTTGGCATTAATCCTAAGTAATATTAAGTGTTCTCCATTCAGATTATGTTTAAAAGTTTTTCCTATGCATGATTAACTATTTCAGTCACTTCACTGTGTTCTTTTGCAATGTACAGGGTAACAATTAATTGGCTTTCATGGATAGACACATCCTGAAACAGAATGTGCCCTGACTCATTCCCCTCTTTCAACTAAGCAATTTCAAGCATCCTTTTGAGTTCCTATTCTCCATTTAAAAACAAAAAACAAAAAATTGTTAATGTTCAAGTGGTAAAATTCCTATGCAAGTCAAGATTTCATAAACACATTAGAATAAAATGGAGCTGCCCGATAAAACAAGATTCCATTAAGTTCCGAAGAGAAAATTGAGAAAAACCAAAGCTCATAAAACAATTCAAATTGTATTTGTCTTAAACATTAAACATCCAGTATTTCCAAAAATTCTCCTTTCCCCACCTTCACATCAAAATCTCCTCTTACATCAAAAATATTTTATTTTTACTAAGCATCTAGGACAGTCGTTATTACCCCAATGCACAGCCATGCATATAGCCAATCCCCTTAATTGGCGCATTCTTAAATGAGAGGTTTGGCTAATTGGAATGCTTGCTGTAGAACAGATGGGGCACTGGTGTTGAGACTCTGTCTTAATTTATTGTCCTGGGGTTTTCCTAATTACCCGCTTAATTGGCACAGCCACACCACTTTGAAATAATAATGTACCGCTAATTATCACCGATTTAAGCTTGCTAATAGCTTATTCTTACCAGCTAACTTCAAGAAATCAAGCAGAGAGCAGGAACTGCCACAGGGAAATCACTCTGCCTGGGCTGGTTTAGACAGTTACATAAGTGCAGTGTCCTTTACAGCTGTGCTTATTTGGTTTCTGCCCCACAAGACTAAATAGTAATGTTTTTCTAGACATTCAAAGGAATGGTAGCTCTTCCTTGACTTTCTCAACTTTCAGAGACCTTTGTAACTGGTGTGTATCAATAACTCCAAGTCTCCAATGAGCTCATTATTAGCATTCTACATAAACAGAAAACAAAACAAAACAAAACAAAACAAAACAAAACAGGGCAGGTTGAACAAGTACAATCACATCACCCAAATATAATCAAAGGAATCCAAAGCTATAGTTTAGCTTCCTTCCTTCCAAGCCAAAAGACTGACATACTCTATACTTCAAGCTTAGCACAGCTGGTAGAGCCAAGGACAGACATAGATGTCCTTCATCAAATGTTCGAAATCGAGCAAGGAAAAGGGTATTAAACGGAAGGGTTCTCTTTTAAAATGAATACAGAGGAGGAAGGGGGAGAAAGAAAACAGACAAAAGGGTTACAGATTTGGGAATTCAGAGAGAAATACCTGTATTTAGGATAAGATACTATAATTTTGCCTAAGTTTACACCTATTCTGCATCTGTTTTAGGTACTTTTTCAGGTCAGATTCCTTAGAAGCAATACCAGAGGCAGGAATTTGGATGCAGAGGATTCATCAAGGTAGCACTCTTAAGAGAAAGGTAGTGAGAGAAACAGGATAGAGTGGGCAGGAAGAAGGTAAGTCAGGATGCAGTCCCAGCTTCAACCAGATTGTACAGGGAGTGTGGAAGCATGGATTGCATCACATATCTGGCCACATCACGTTGAGTAAGGGCAAGCCTTTTATCCCCCTGTGTCAGACCCTGCTTACGAGCCTCTGCCAAGGCGGTGAGGCAGGTGGGAAGTTAGCCCCCTCTTTCAGATGGATGAGATGGTGTGTAGTCCTCCTCCACACAGACTAGAACTGACCTGTGTAACCTGTAGGATACTACAGAAATGACAGTGTGGGACTTCCAAAGCTAGATCATAAAAACACTGCAGCTTCTGCCTTTCTCTCTCTTGGATTATTTGCCCCTGAGGAGAGTCAGCTACAGAGTGCGAAAACTCACGAAGTCATTGTGACGAGACAGTGAGGCCTCCTGCCAACAGCCTTGTGAGTCGCCATCTTGGAAGATAATAGCCAGTTCCACTCAAGGCTTCATAGGATTGCAGCCTCACCAGGCCTTGGTAGCAATCACCCTAAGAGACCATAGCCAAAAGAAACCCTGAGCCAAAACCCCATAGCTGAGCTGCTCCCAAATTCCTGACCTACAGAAAATTGGTTAATAAATAGTTGTTGTTGCTTTAAGCCACTTTGTTTTGGAATGACTTGTTAAGTAGCAAGAGATAATGAATATAGATGGCTCCAATTTGTTAAGTGCAATTCCCCAGAGAATAAGGCAGCTGTGCATTATCAGCAACCAGGAGAGAGCAGCCAGAAAGCAGATAAAATGGCCAGGTAAAGGGATGTGAGTAGGGCATCAGCAGCATCCACTACCGTAATTACCTCTCCTATGAAACGTTTCCATTAAGCCTCCCATACGACTTACAGTGTCATGTCATGAACTCAATTATGGACATTTATATTTTTAAAAATGGTAGCTGGCAACAACCTATAATTCTAGACCTAGTAAAATATTCTTCAAAAATGAAGATGTGTTCATAGGGCACCTGGGTGGCTCAGTTGGTTGTGTGTCCGACTTCGGCTCAGGTCATGATCTCATAGTTTGTGAGTTCGAGCCCCACATCAGGCTCTGTGCTGACCACTCAGAGTCTGGAGCCTGCTTCGGGTTCTGTCTCCCTCTCTCTGCTCTTCCCCTGCTCACATGCTGTCTCTCTCTCAAGAATAAATAAAGATTTAAAAAATTAAAAAAAAAAAACAAAAAAAAACAAAATGAAGATGTTTTCAAACAAAAGTTGAGAGAATTCATCACCAGTAATAAGCAATGAAAAATATACAAAAGGCTAAGGCAAAATGATTCTAGATTGACACATGGAATTAAAAAAAAAGCACCACAAAGAATAAAATATAGGTTATTACAATATTGACTATTTTAAAACGATAACAATAATATCTTGGAAGATGTTAAAACATTGTTAGAAGTTATTTGTTAGGAATAGGGTAATGGAAGATAGGAAGAGGGTAATGGAGTGAAACTATTTTAAAGTTCTTATATCGTTCAATGAAGTAGTAAAAGTTCTACTTTAAAGCAGATAGTAAAAATTAAAAATGCATATTGTTATCTCTATGGTAACCATTAGAAGAATAATAAAAAATGCAAGTAAAAAAAGCCATGAAGATCTCAAAAAATATTAAATACCTGTTAAAGTCAAAAGAAGGCAAGAGATCCACATAAGAGTGAAACCATATGGTATCTGTCTTTCTCTGTATGGCTTATTTCACTTAGCATCACACTCTCCAGTTCCATCCACGTTGCTACAAAAGGCCATATTTCATTTTTTCTCATTGCCACGTAGTATTCCATTGTGTATATAAACCACAATTTCTTTATCCATTCATCAGTTGATGGACATTTAGGCTCTTTCCATAATTTGGCTATTGTTGAGAGTGCTGCTATGAACATTGGGGTACAAGTGCCCCTATGCATCAGTACTCTTAACAGGAACCCATGGGGGAGGGGAAGGAAAAAAAAAAAAAAAGAGGTTAGAGTGGGAGAGAGCCAAAGCAGAAGAGACTTTTAAAAACTGAGAACAAACTGAGGGTTGATGGGGGGTGGGAGGGAGGAGAGGGTGGGTGATGGGTATTGAGGAGGGCACCTTTTGGGATGAGCACTGGGTGTTGTATGGAAACCAATTTGACAATAAATTTCATATATAAAAAAAAAAAAAGAAGGCAAGAGAGGAGGAATAAAGAATAAAGAACATGGGGTAAAGAGAAAACAAAGAACAAGATGGCAGCCTTAAACCACTTCAGGATACTATATACCCCTGCAAAAAATTGACTACACATCCCAACTGAAAAACAAAAAAGTAATTAATGATCACTTAATAAATACTGTTGGGTAGTTAAAAAAAAAGCTAACTGGTCAAATCATACATAAGTCAACAATAGTTATATTAACACAACCTGAAAAGAATTGATTGGATAATGGAAAACTCTGTAAATTAAACTCTGTTTTAAAGCCTGGAAATATTTTTGTTAGGATGCCATAAATCTAACATAATTTTAACAACAAATTTTGGGGCACCTGGCTGGCTCAGTTGGAAAAGCATGAGACTCTTGATCTCAGTGTTGTGAGTTCGAATCGAGCCCCACACTGGGTATAGAGAATACTAAAATAAATAAATAAATAAATAAATAAATAAACAAACAAACAAATAAATAAATAGCAAGCTTTGGACAACAATTTTTTATAAGATGTACCACTAAAGATACTAAGTCTAAAGTAAACTGTGACAGTATAATTTAAAGACTATGACTTCTTTATATGTAAAAATGTATTTTAAATTGTTAACCATAGAATAGTGTTTATCTTCATTTACATTAACAAAACAACAGATGCATTTTACAATTTTCTATTTTTCAGCTACCAGAGCAATTATATTAACTTACAGAAACTCTTGTGTGTGTTTTTTTGTTTTAGTTTTAAATTGCTTTAAATTTATAGATAGTAGTTACTGTTATAGATATTCTCATGGGAATTACCCAAGGTAACTAAGAAAACCTAAAAAATACTGTCATGGATACAATGCTAACTTACAAAAACTAACTCAGAAAATATTTTTTTAACTTTACTTTTTTATGAATCGCACAAAACAGTGTTTGTTAATGATCTGGATGGGCTGACTGAGAACTCATTTTTCCCTTATCTACTTTTTTTTTACAATAAACTTTCACTTTGTTCTAATTAATAACTAAGTTATAACAGAAAGTCCCAAGTCAATAAGTCTTTTCAGCAAATTATATTTTATCTCTATCTGGATAATCACTATATCTACAATATACCATAATGAAAAATTATCTATGCTTAGCATATGAAATAGCAAAAAAAAGTTATTTAAAAATTGAGTACCATTAGTTCTCACAAAAATTTTGACTGAAAGAGTATTAACTATGTTTTTATAAGGAAAATATAATTAAAAAAACACTTTTCACCTAAACTTTAAAATAATGTATATGTGTATATTTATTTATATGTATATACACACAAACACACACATATTTTCTCAGATACAGAGAGTTAAAGAATACTCCTCTGTCCCTGGCATACTGTCATAACTTATACTTGAAATAGAATATTTATTTATTTTTTCATCCTTCAGCCTCTTTCCTGTTTTTCTATAAATATCCATTCTAATATATTTAATATAAGTACTTTGCCATATCCTCTCCTTGAAAAATATATACTAATTTTTTATATATTTGCTACTAATTTATAAAAATGGTATTGCACTGTTATTCTCATTCTATTTAATATATTTTTCTCTTTAATCATAATGATATTTTTTGATGCATGAAAATGCATTCTATCCTTCTGACTCATAATATTCCAAACTAATATATTTTATTTTTCTTGTTATGGACATATAACTTGCCTCTAACTCTCAGCTACCACAGTTATGCAAGAATTCTCCTTGTGAATATAAGCAAGAGTTTCTTGGGATACAGGCTAAGGTAAGGTAGACAAGTACATAGAGTATACGAGTTTTATAAGGTACAGCAAGCTTCTTGCTAGAATGGCTGTACCGGTGTACCATGTGATCATTCACATAGAAAATCGAATCCTATCAACTGATCAACCATTAGAATGGAGTTCAGAAAAGTACCCATATATAGCATTTTAAACACATCTTTGTCCAAATCAGTCTATTCGATATTCATGTCACTTGTTTGGCTATTCTATGCACACTGAGATGGGCTTGGAGAATGTTTGGATTATCATAACCTGAGTCAGAGGGTGACTCCAATTACATCCAGCTTTGTATGTGGTATCTGCCAGAGCAAATCCAAACATGTACTGCTACCTGCTATCTAGCTAACAATTGATTGTCCTTTATCAATTAGTAAGGACAATTAGAAATATTTCACTTTCAGCTCGTAAGAATATCTTCACTGTTAGACCTCAGGGCAACTCTCCCACTCCATGACAGACAGGAGCCCTGATCATTTGGATATCCTACAGGACGCCATGCTGATAATAAAATATTGATCACATCATCCTAGTTGCCTTAGTAGACATGTTCATGCCTCTGGTGGGGAAAAATACTGACATTTCAAGTGCTTGACAATTCAGCAGGGGTTCTAAATGTCTAGTTGTCTGGATCTTAATGGGTTATTCTAACATAAAAGGCAAATTTCTGCCTTATGATGACCTAGCACTCAGGAAGAGGCACAATGCTTTTTGGGTCCCTTTGAATATTAGACAAAACATAATATACACTTGAGTGTTGCTCTAACCCAAATATAGAGTAGCCCCAAGGAGCTTTTGTATGAGAAAGAAAAGTCTGTAGCTTGGAATTTTGCAAACTGTTCTGATGTTCAGTCCAGATGACCCAGCTCATCCATTCAAAGGTGCCTTAGAGTACAAGTAACAAATGAAGATGCTCTACAGAAACCCTGGGAAGTTATGATCTCATGGTTCGTGAGATAGAGCCCTGTGTTGGAGCCTGTCCTCACAGCGTGGAGCTGCTTGGGATTCTCTCTCCCTCTCTCTCTCTCTGCCCCTCCTCTGCACATGTGCATGCTCTCTCTTTAAAAAATAAATAAACATTTTTTTGAAAAATGAATTGCTTAAGTGAGCTCATGTACAATACTTCTGGTTGTTTACTTTGTGTGGCATGATACTTGTCTATGATGGACCTACTCTGGTTCATGGGTAATAGCTAAAGGTGGCTGGTTGTTTAGGGATACAGAAATACATGAGTCTGCAAGGTTGGTGACAAGAAGTCTATTCAATGGCCTGGATAGATACTTATAGAACTTTCCATTCACAAGAGCCCCTCATTACTCCTGAGATATTTCACTTGTATTGGGTTTTGTTTTGTCTTTCCAACAACTGAGTTGTTTTGATGGTGAAACAGACATGACCTTTAAAACCTTAAGATCTTCCTTAGCTAGGTTTTATTAGAAGAATCACTCTACACTATACCTAGCCACTACATGCTATATACACTAGCTAAAGCACATTAATTTCTCAAATACAAGAAAAGACTGCTGATCACTATAGATGTTTAGAAGAAAAAAGAACAGCTAGTTTACATGCAAACAAAGTGCTACTTCTTTTGAGCTGCAGTAAATAGCGAGCAATAGCCCAGATCTTTATCCCAAATTATAGTCCATCTGAGAAGAGAATGAGGCAATTAAGAGCACTATCCCAAAAGGAAAGAAACAGAGTTTACATTCTAAAGAGTAAAGCGATGTAAAATACTGAGGCTGCCATAAGATATTATTAGAAATAACTATTTGAGGGGGCACCTGGGTGGCTTGAGCATCCGACTTCAGCTCAGGTCATGATCTCATGGTCTGTGGGTTCGAGCCCCTTGTCAGACTCTGTGCTGACAGCTCAGAGCCTGGAGCCTGCTTCAGATTCTGTGTCTCCCTCTGTCTCTCTCTCCCTCAAAAATAAATAAACATTAAAAAAAAGAAATAACTATTTGGATTAATAAATGAATATAGAATTCTCAGTTTCAATTCATTTCAAAAACACCCACCAAGAAGCTAGTATTTGTCAGGGCATACAGTGGGCAACAGAATGCAAAAATAAATAAAATAACAGTTTCCTTTAATTTTAAGAGTTTTTCAGTTTGACTGCCAATTATCAAGCAAAGAGATATAGATGAAGGCTTTAATTTAACATGTGAAACAGTGACGGGGGCAGTGGTAGAAATGTGAGTTATAGAAGCAAGCCACTCAATGCTTATCATTTTGAATCAATGTATAGCCATTTTCAGCATTCCAGATTAAAGGTATAGAAACTTCTTATCTAACCATTTGTTAAATACTTGCTTAATAGACAGTAACACAGATTTCATCATTTATGTGAATGCTTTTTCTCTCTTGCATCACCCAATACAGTAGACACTAACTATATGTGGAGTTTAGGCTAAAATCAATTAAAATTAAAAATGGAATCATCAGTCACACTAGCCATATTTTAAACTTTTTTTTTATGGTAAGATCTACTTTCGTAACAAAATTTGAAGGGTACAATATAGTATTGTTGACTACAGGGAGAGGGAATTGGGGAAGTATTAACTAATGGCATAAAGTTTCAGTTGAGCTAGATGAGTAAGTCCTAGAGGTCTGCTGTACAATATTGTACGCTAGCCACATTTTAAGAGCACAATGACCATACGTGCCTATTGCCCGCCATAGTGTATTATAGCAAATGTCCCTTATCACAGAAAGTTTTATTGGTCTCACAGGTTGTACTTATCTTCCTAATTAACTGAATAGGAGCAACTGCTGAGTTTTAAAAGTAATTAATGGTGATCTTTTTTTCTTCAATAGTGTATTTGGTTCTACTTAATTGAATACATTCTATTCTGTTGAAAATTAATGGCTTACTTTCTTTTCTCTTTCTGGTTGTAAAACAAATGTCTTACTTTCTTCTGTTGGCAAGTGTCTCTTCACCATTTCTTGGAGAGATCTTCATCCCATGCTTCTCTTTGCTTCCCTCAAAAGAACAACGGGGGCTTTGTGTAGGTGTTCTGATTGGACGGCCACAAATCTTACTGATCTTTCAAAGAGAAAATATTAAAAGGCAGTTAGAAACCTCCCTCCATCCTACCTGAGAATGTAATATTTGCTAGAGTCCAAAACAATGTAATGTTCTTACTTACACTTCAATATTAACTTTTAAGACATAAAATGTTTGTTAATTTTCCAAAGGGGGAATCAAATTACCTGCATAAAATGGCAACCATGATTAATTGATGCTAGGCACATATATATGTTTTGCATGTATATATACGCAAAGTACATGAAGCAAACATATGCAGAATAAGAGAAGTATATTAATAAACTTGCCTGCTTGTATAAATAAGACTACTTAACCAAAATAGGTATTTTATGGTTTATATTCAATTTATGACAATCACATAATTGTACTGAAATTTTAAATGAAATAATTTGCTATTAAATATGCAGTCTGTTTTCTAAATGAGTTCTAAAGGTAGTTTTCTTCTTAAGGTCTTTTTTTTTTATATTAGAGAGAGAGAGAGAGAGGAGAGAGAGAGAGAGAGAGAGAGAGAGAGTGCAAGCGGTAGAGAGGGGGAGAGGGAGAGAGAGATTGAGAATCCTAAGCAGGCTGTATTCTCAGTGCAGAGCCCAATGTGGGGCTCAATCCCATGACCCTGAGATCATGATGTGAGCCAAAATCAAGAGTCAATCATTCAATCAACTGAGCCACCCAGGTACCCCTTAAGATCTTCTCTTAAAATAATAATGAATACATTTGTATAGACATTTCATTTGGTAATTGTTCTATATCTTCTTCTTGTATTTTGAGAGTGCTAGTAGAGTTGTTTTTCTAAAATCTAAAATCATTTTTCTAAAATCAAATGAAAGAGTAAAAAACTTATCTAGCCAAGATCTTTATATAATTTACATAATTATCATTGAGAAAGTAACTAATTAATTGGACATATTACCATGTAGAGCATAAAAAAGACTCACACAATACCTTAAAGAGGTGGAGTACTTAAAGAAGTAGAGTAGTATAATTGCAAATACATAAAAACATTGCCTAGGAATCAGGAGACTTTGGTTCTTGTCCTAATTTTTCCATCTTAAGCACTGAAATCTTGAAAACAGTAGCAGAACTTCTTTGAATTTGATTCTCTTATATGTAAGATGAAGAGATTAGAGTAAATTATTCCCAAGTTCCATTAAATTTATCAATTTCTTGAATTTTCCATGCAATGAGCATTAAAGGAATTATGCACTAATTTGTTTATTTAACCCATATTTATCTTGTTTCTTATATTTGCAAAGAAAATGTATTAGAGGTTAGAAGAGAAAAAAGGCAAAAAACTGAATTTTCTCCTAAAAGAGAAAACTGAGCAGGCTCTGAGTTCTCGGCAGCATCCCATGCAGGCTCCTCATTGTCACCACAGAGCCCCACACAGGGCTCAAACCCACGAACCATAAGATCATGACCTGAGCTGAAACCAAGAGTCAAACGTTCAACTGACTGAGTCACCCAAGTGCCTCAGAGCAGGTAAATGGTGAAGAGACTCCTAAAGTAGTGCTGAGGGCGAAAAAAGTTATTTTGAACTGTAGTAGTGGCTATGTTCATGAAGAGAAAGATTCATGAATTATAGAGAGAAGTAAAATCAACAAGGCCAAATCCAGAACACAGACAACAACAAAAGTTATGGAAGATGGAGGAAGAACTGTTATCCATTGCTGGTGGGAACGAAGAATGGTATAGACAGTTTGGAAGACAGTTTCGTGGTTTCTTACAAAATGAAAATTATCCATAGGAATTGAAAACTGATGTCCATACAAAGACCTGCACATGGATGTTTACAGAAGCTTTATTCATAATTGCCAAAACTTGGAAGCAGCTGAGATGTCTTTCAGTAGGTGACTGGGTAAAACTGTGGTGCATCCAGATAGCGCAATATTACTCAACACTAAAAACAAATGAGCTATTAGAAAAGACATGGAAGAAACTCAAATGCATACTACGAAGTAAAATAAGCCATCTGACAAGGCTATAAACTGTATGATTCCAACTATATGATATTCTAGAAAAGGCAAAACTGTGAGCACTAAAATTCTTAGTGGCTGTCAGAGATCAAAGAGAACATAGGGATAAGCAGATTGAGAACAGAGGATGTTTGGGATGGTACAACTACTGTGTATGATGCTAGGGTGGATACATGTCATTATAAATTTGTCCAAACAAATGGAATGAATATACAACACCAAGAGTGAATCCTAATATAACCTATAGACTGGGTGATAATGATGTGTCAGTTGAGGTTCATCAATTCCAAAAAATGTCTGACTCTGACAAGGATGTTGACAACGGGGTAGGCTATGTGTGAGTGGGGACAGGGGATAGATATATGGGGAATCTGTACCTTCTTGCTCAGTTTTGATGTGAACTTAAAACTGCTCTAAAAAATGCAATCTATTTTTTAAAAAATCAACAGGGTTTGGCAAATGACCAAAAGTGAGAAGTTAGGGAAGTGTAAGACCAAGGTGTTAAAAGGCTCAAAGTGAATTTCCAAGAAGCTGAAAAATAGTGATAGTGCAGTGTAAATATATTTAAGTGTGAAAATATTTTCTTAATGGAAAAAAAAAGTATCTTCATTGTCAACAATTCTTAGTCACAAGAACCAAGGGAAGACAATATAAGTTGATGGCAGAAATATTGAGTGAGATTGTTTAATGAAACTGCAGAATATTTGAAATAAAGGAACACAGTAAAAAAGAAATAGACTGCTATCATGATCCAATGTGACTAGCGATAGAGCTCTAGGAAACTTCTAGGAATCTCGGCTCTCATCCTGTCCTTAAAACTTGCGAAAATAAAAACACTTTGTAGTTATAAGTTAAGGGAAATCTTATTTCACCCTGCCCTTCCCATGTTGGACTTAAAACCATATTGGCTACTGAACATATTTCCTAGACAGGTAGATAGAAAGCTGAAAACACTAGCCTCACAAGATCTTTATTCTCATCATCTTTACAATTCTTTTTTGTATTTTGCTACAAATACAAAAGAAAATGTACAAGCCATAGACTTATGTTATCTTTGATTGTATCCAAAGGTCCAGGTATATATACCAGATTCCAACAAATACAAATAAATTTCAAATCCCTTCTATTTGTTGACTTGCTACCCGCTACCCGGGGAGCTCTACTTCACACCTTATTGAAAGGGAATGGAAAGCCATCTGTTACTAGCACATTAGCCTGTCACCTTGGCCCCGCTGGGGTGAGCCGATTTGGGTGGCCCATTTCAATACCTTCTTGCTATAGAAAAGTCCTTCACACTTACTTGGACTATTTTTCATCTTTGACTTACACTGCCATTTCCTCCTTACCCCCTCCTTGCTCTGTACTGTTCTCCCCTGCAATCAGTCTGAAGTGTCTCTGAAAGAATTGTTTCCCTTCTTAAGGCTTACCTACTCTTGCTTTAAGTTCATTCTCTGGCTTCCCACTGATCTTGAAGTTCCCATCTCACCTTGAAAGGCCCCTTTTAGTTGCCCCTAACCCGGGTCACTTCTCCCATCCTGAGTGAGTACTTGTTTTAGTACTTATCACCATGCAAACCTTCCCATTTTCACTATGTTCTTGCAGAAGGACAACTTCTCCTAGAGCCTCCCTTTTTGTTCATTCAGTCTTACTCAAGCCATCAAATTGCCAAAACTTTTAGTTAATAATCTAGAAAAGCTATTTGTTTATTTTTCTATCTATCTATTTATTTATTTTAGAGAGAGTGAGTGTGTGAGTGAGGAAGAGGGGTAGGGTGGGGAGAGAGAGAGAGGATCTTTTTTTTTTTTTTTTCAACGTTTATTTATTTTTGGGACAGAGAGAGACAGAGCACGAACGGGGGAGGGGCAGAGAGAGAGGGAGACACAGAATCGGAAACAGGCTCCAGGCTCTGAGCCATCAGCCCAGAGCCCGACGCGGGGCTCGAACTCACGCACCGCGAGATCGTGACCTGGCTGAAGTCGGACGCTTAACCGACTGCGCCACCCAGGCGCCCCGAGAGAGAGGATCTTAAGCAGGCTCCATGCTCAGTGCAAAGCCTTATGTGGGGCTCGATCCCATAACCCTGGGATCATGACCTGATCCAAAATCAAGAGTCAGATGATCAAGCGACTGAGCCACCCAGGCGCTCCTCAGAAATCTTTTTAAAGAACAATTTACATTGTTCATTTTCAGTTGACTCCCATAAGCAGAGCCTCTATTTCTTTTGCAATGGTCTTTTAAAGTGTTTAATAATAATTATAATTGAAGAGAAAACTGTATAGATCATCACTAGTTGAAAAGCAATGAATGTGGAGGTACTGTGAGTATTTAGTAAGCGATCTGTTCATAGGATGAAACAGAGGTGGATGGATGCTCCACCACTATCAGAGGCAAAAAGATAGAAGGAAAATCAAAGCTGTTAGCAGTTTTGAATCTGTTAATCAGGGTGAACAAAGATCCAATAACCCACGTGTACAAGTTAGAAGGTAGAACAAGTGTATCGTTTTGGCTTCTCTGTTCCTTAGAGCAGGAGATAAATTCTCATTTAAAACTCTGATTTGGAGGTAATTCTAAAAGGTAGCTCTAAATGATGCATTGGAGATAAAAGGAAAGTTAATGAATAGAATCACCTACATAGAGTCAATAGTTAAAACCATGAAAATGGATGAAATGACAAAATGTATATAGAATGCCAAGAAGGTCGGGGAGAAAATCTTCTGGCAGGAGAAAAACAACTCTGAAAATAAGGTGTTGGGTGGGGAGGGGAAGAGGAGAAGGAAGAGGGACTGGAAAAGAGAAAGAGATAAAAGGATTAAGAGGAAGGAGGGAAGGAAAGAAGAGAGGAGGAGAGGGTGGGCGGGAGGGAGGACTCCAGACTAACAGAGCTGGCAGTCTTTTAGATGGTCTCCAACCTTGAGGCTCCTGGATGGCTCAGTCAGTTAAGCATCCAACACTTGGTGTCGGCTCAGGCCATGATCTTGCAGTTTATGAGTTCAAGCCCCGCATCGGGCTCTGCGGGGAGAGGGCGGAGCCTGTTTGGGATTCTCTCTCTCCTCTCCCTCTGCCACTACCCTACCCTACCCTACTCATGCTCTCTGTCTCTCAAAATAAATAAACTTAAAAAAGAAAAACAGAAGGTATCCAACCTTAACCTATAGGTGAGAAGACGGAAGCCCAAGACAGGAATATAACTTTGCTAAGTCTGTATCTAGCTATTGGATGAGTCTATCTACTACTATTCAATCAACAGTCTCTTCTTTATACTTATTAGTGGTCTTGTTAGTCACATATTCTTATCCATTGGGAGGGACTCCCAGCATCATATAAGACCTGGGTCCTAAGTATCCTACATGAATGAAATAATTTGCGTTGAAAATGATCTAGATATACGAATAAACCAGAGAAGCCCATTTTTCCTTTGTATGTGGAAATAGATGAGGGGAAACATGGCAGTTATTTCCTTTAAGATTCCCACAAACTAATGGAGGTGGGGAGAAATGTAAGGATATTAGACAATTTGACGGATTTTAGGAGGCAAACTAGAATAACTGAATTTATGAAAAAGAAGTCCTCTTTTTCTTTTTCTTAATGTTTATTCATTTCTGAGAGAGAGAGACAGAGCATGAACAGGGAAGGGGCAGAGAGAGAGGGAGACCCAGAATCTGAACAGGCTCCTGGCTCTGAGCTGTCAGCACAGAGCCCGACACGGGGCTCAAAGCCACAAACTGTGAGATCATGACCTGAGCTGAAGTCAGATGCTCAACCAACTGAGTCATCCAAGTGCCCCAAAGAAGGCACTCTCTCTTGATACACTCCCCAAGTTCCAACTTAGTGAGATAGTAACATAAGATTTTCCTCTCTTCCATGAAAGTTCAGATAACATTGCAAAGAATAGTCAGTAACTTCCTGATCTACAAACTACCACAGCAAAATAATTTTGGTTTGATCAAATACCTGATTAACAGAATTGGAAAAGCAAAGTTCTGTCAGATTTCATTAAAGATGTCACAATTGACATATATTAAATGTTCTTGGATTTATGAATACTCAACATTTTCTCTAAAAAATCAATTTTTTTCAATATAAAAAGGATTTTCATATTGCTAGTGATCTGTGGTTGCTCTTAAAATCATGGTGGAAATAAAAAACTCTCTAATCCACATTTATTTTTTAATTGCACATTAAAATATTTTAGTAAATAAGTGTTATTTTGCTACTGCAAATAACTTTTAAAAGTTATCAAAATGTTGATATCACCTGTGTTTTCCATGTTGGATGCAACTGACCAATATTGGTTTTAATCATGATATTACTGTGCATTGAATGCCTATGATGGTAAATTGTGTGTGTCACCTTGACTGGCCATAGGGTGACAAGGTTACACATTATTTCTAGGCATGTCTGTGGCACTATTTCCAGATGAAATTAGCATTTGAGTCAGCGGACTCTGTAAAGTAGATTGCCTTCCCCAATGTGAGTGGGCATCATACAATTTACTGAGGGCCCGCAGAGAACAAAAAACAGATGAAGAAGGAATTTCTCTCTTTTTCCCTGCCTCATAGAGTAAACTGTCATCTCATCTTCTCCTGCCTTCAGACTGGGATTCACACCATCAGCTTCCCCGGCTCTCCGGCCTTTAGACTCAGACTAAATCATATGCCACTGGCTTTCCTGGGTCTCCACCTGCAAACAGCAAGTCATGGAATTTCTCCACGTCCATAATCACATGTGCCAATTCCTCAAAATAAATCTCTCCACATATATATTTCTCTGGAGAACTGTAAATAATATAATGCCAAATTCAGGCTTGATGAAGTAACATATCTTTTTACAACTACACAAATAAATTGTTTTGAACATCCTAGTCTTTATTGTAGCTTACATCTGCTTTGAACACATAATGAAATGATGATAATTACATGCAATTAATAAAAGGAGCATGTGGATACATAAAACTCTTAAAACACAAAAATCTTGCTTAATTTTCCTTAAATTATCAGTTCATTTCCTTCATGTGTCATTATATTTTGACAGAAGTAGTCAGAGGGGCGCCTGGGTAGCTCAGTCGGTTAAGCGTCTGACTTCGGCTCAGGTCACGATCTCGAGGTTTGTGAGTTCAAGCCCTGCTCTAAGCTCTGCACTGACAGCTCAGAGCCTGGAGCCTGTTTCAGATTTTGTGTCTCCCTCTCTCTCTGCCCCTCCCCTGCTTGTGCTCTATCTCTTTCTATCAAAAATAAATAAACATGAAAAAATTAAAAAGAAGTATATATCATTTCATCGCATTGATACATATGATAGTGTCCCCATACATCAAAATATAGTTTATTAACTCAATCTTTGAATCAGGTAGATTCCAAAATATCTTCCTAGTTTATTTTTCAATATAATGCAACATATACTTCAATGAAATCATAAAAATACACTGAATTAGTGTTGATAAACTTTTTTTAAACTTCAAATTTATGTTTATTTAAAAATTTTTTAATGTTTACTTTTTGAGAGAGAGAGAGCACGAGTTGGGGGAGGGGCAAAGATAGAATCCAAAGAGAATCCAAAGGAGGCTCTAGGCTCTGAGCTGTCACCACAGAGCCTGGTGTGGAGCTTGAACTCACAGATGTTAGATCATGACCTAAGCTGAAGTCAGATACTTAACGGACCGAGCCACCTAGGTGCCCAAATGTTGATAAACTTTTAGATGGATTTAATTAAGCAAACAATAAGTAAACAATATTAATTATGCAAGAGTGATAACATAGTAAAATCATATGATCAGAGATGAATTTCAGCAAAATTGAACTTAATGGAGCCATTTGTAAAATATAGTCTATTTTTCTGACAATTTCCATTAGTATGCTAGATGTCTTCCCAGCCAAAGTTACTTTTGGTGAGAAATATTAACTTCATGAGGACTAGTATTATGGTATGGTGATAGTACGTTATTACAAAAGATTTTGCTGAGTTTGTATTAATGGAAATGAAAAAATAAGTGATTACAGAATATCATACCCTATAACTATGGAGCAATCACCATCTATATAATATGCATGCTACTTTGAAGTTCAAGGTATAAATAATTCCAGAAGTCAGCTGTGGAAAAAATATAAAGTTATAGCTATAATACCACTTTTAAAACACTAGTACATTCTGGTATTGCAACAAGGAATATTTATAGTAAGTTATAAATTATTAAGACTCTAAAAAGCAGTACTTTTAAATATAAGTTATCCATAAGGAGAATTCTAAGTTTGTACAAGGTGCCCAGTTCCTGGGAAAAAGCAAATAAAACAGTGTTAACGCTGAATAAGGAAGAAAACACCTATTGTCTCCAGTTCACAAGGGTAGAGATATGTTAACTCTAGAGCCTGCAAAGAGTAAATAAGGCCCTTTTACAAGTGTCTACTTGGAACCAAAGAATGTTTGTCCTTGGATGGCTGGCTTTTCCTTGTCTTTCCTTTTAATTTTCCAGAAGTTGCCTCCCTGCATAGATTTCAGTAGCTATCATCATAAAGGTTGCCACACCGAACTCATTTTATAGTTCAAATTAAAAGAGAAGAAAGAAGAGGAAGGGGAGGAGGGGCAGGACACTGTGAAGCAGAATAACATTTCTAGATATTCTAAGTGGGATCCTAATTCTGCATTGCTAGTTTTGAGCACCTGCAAATTAAACCACCAGAGGGAGCTTCTGCATTTCAATCTGATGCCTAATCACTAATTAAATTTACTGCATGTGGCCATTTAAAATCATTTAACTCACGGAGCGCCTGGGTGGCTCAGTATCTGACTTCGTCTCCGATCATTACCTTGAGGTTCGTGAGTTTGAGGCCCGCATCGGGCTCTGTGCTGATAGCTCAGAGCCAGGAGCCTGCTTCAGATTCTGTGTCTCCTTCTCTCTCTGCCCCTCCCCTGCTCTCTTTCTCTCTCTCTCTCTGTCCGCCAAAAATAAATAAAATGTTAAAAAAAAAATCATTTAACTCAGGACTCTTAGAAAAAAAAAATGCAACTTGTAGGCCAAACTGACAAATATTTAGATACATGAAATCTGCATAAAAAGCCAGTCTTCCATGTAAAATGGAAGAATGGGGCTGAGTGCCAATGTAATCAAATGAGAAAAGGAAAACCAACCCAGAATTGAGGACTAATTCCTCCAAACTGAGCTATGTTGTTGTCAGAAATGGGGAGAGACTGAAAACTAAGACAACCAATTATTTTCCCCTCTTGAGCCCTCTTGCCTTTCTTTCCTCCTTCCCTTTCTTCTGTGTTTCCTTCTTTTCCTCGTTCGTTCCCTTCTTCCCTTTTACTTTCCTTCCTTCATTCCAATCTCTCTTTCCTTTTCATTCATACCTATCTTTTTTCCTCCCTTACAATTATATGAGCACATTATTTTTGCAAGCTCCCAGGACTGGAAGTCAAATTTATGCATTTTAGTCCTTGTTTAGCTACCGATAGCAGTATCGCTCAATATGTGGAGCACCTATTATTTGTAGGGTGTTATTCTAAAAGATGGGAATACATTCTAAGAGATGATGAAACTTTTTAAAAATGCTTACATTCTAGCAGAGGAAACTGAAAATAGAACATTAAATATATTACCTTTATGCCTTAGTGAATGCCATTCAGTCAAAAATGGGTAAGAGATAGACTAATGGGTTGGACAGAGGATGGACTCCTGAATGAAGAAAGTAGAAGTGGTATAAATATGCAATGGAATATTAGTCAGCCATCAAAAAAATGAAATCTTGCCATTTGTAATGACACAGATGGAGCTAGAGAGTATTACGCTAAGCCAAATAAGTCAGTCAAAGACAAATACCATATGATTTCATTCATAATGGAATTTAAGAAACCAAACAAATGCAAAAGGGAAAAAAAGAGAGAGAGACAGAGAGATGCAAACCAGGAAACAAACTCAATTATAGAGAACAAACTGATGGTTACCAGAGGGGAGGTGGGTACTTGCTGTGATAAGGATCGGGTGTTTTATGGAACTATTGAATCACTATGTTGTGCACCTGAAACTAATATTATACTGTATGTTAACTAGTTGGAATTTAAACTAAAAAGCAAAAAAAAAAAATTAAATGAGTAAGTCATAGACTGGTGAGTTGGGGGACAATGGACTGCTTCAACTAGTCGGCCAAGAAAAACTTCTTTAAAGTGGTATTTGAGTTATGTTCTGAATGAATACAGAAGCAGCCATGGGAAGATCACAGGGGGGTGCTTATATACAGAGAGAACAGGAATTAAAATAGTCCTGGGAAGGAGAAAAAAAAGGCTGCTACAATGGAAAAACACCAGAGAGTATGGGGTGGGGGCTGGGGATCAGAGGTAAATTGGCCGGATTACATGATTTCACGTATGTTCTGCCAAAGAATGAGTTTGTCTGAAGTCACTGCAGAATTCTGAGCAAAGCAATAACATTATCTGTTTTATGTTTTAAAAATATCACACTGTCTATCTGTCTATTGTTTGGAGAGAAGTCTGGGCAAGTCACAACAGAGTGATAGACAAGATGGAAACCACGAATCCAGATACGAAGCAGTCTGTGCGGTTCAAGGAAAAGGGGATGATGGCTTTCCCAAGGATGGTCTTCAAGGACTGAGATCTCGCTTGAGGACACGTATATTTTGAAGGTGGGAATAGGAAGGCTTGAGGGTGGATTAAATGCTACAAGTGAAGGAACCAGCAGATTCAAGAATGACTTCTGATGTTTTTTGGCCAAAGCAACTAGGCAAATGGAAGTGTCACATAAGCTAAAGAAGAATGAATTTGGGGAGAAAAATAAAATTCTCTTTTGGACAGATTTGTGTGTTTCTGTGACTATTCTTGTTTCTGTGACTATTATTCATCCAAGAGGAACTATCCAATTAGCTGTTAGTTATGTGAGCTGAAATGAAAGCTCAAGGGTAAGGCCAGGCAAAGTATATGAATGTGGTTGTTGACTGCATTGTCCTTGGGATGAGTACAGATGGAGGAGAGCACAGAAGACCAATACCTGGGGCATTCCAACATTTACAGGTGGAGACAAAGAAAAGTTAAAAAAGATTCTGGAAAGAGAAGTGAAAGGAATCCATTGAGAGTGGAGTCTGGGCCATCGCAAAATACAAATGAAGAAGGTTTTTTTTTTCTTTTTTAAGAGGAAATGATCAAATGTGTGCAAAGTGACTGACAGCTCACATAAAATGAGGATGAAAATGGACCATATATCTTATGAGAAAAAGACCACTGGTCACTTGTGAGAAGTGTAGTTTCTGTGGAGAAGTGTGGCAGAAAGCACAGTAACTCGGGTACAAGAGATAAAAGGAAATCAGAAAGCAAGACTGTCAAAAGGTACAAATTTCCAGTTATAAGTAAGTCATGGAGATATAATGTACAGCCTGGGACTACAGTTAAAATACCATATTGCATATTTGAAAGTTACTGAGAGAGTAGATCTTAAAAGGTTCTTATCCCAAGAAACAAAATGTGTAATTATGTGCAGTGATGGATGTTAATTAGAATTATATATTCACAATATATATATATATCAAATTATTACATTGTACACCTGAAACTAATACCATGTTATATGTCAGTTATTCCTCAATAAAAAAAAAATAAACGTTGACTGTGAAAATACACAAACCTTTCATGGAGTTTCATAGTCAAGGAGCACAGATTTATGGGACAGAGCCTCAAAAGGACACAGAGTCAAGTCAGTTTCTGTTTTGTTTTGTTTTGTTTTGTTCTGCTCTGTTCTGTTTTAGGGCAGTAGCTATTACAATTTGATTGCATGTTTAATAGTACAGACTCTGTTTCAGATCATTTGATCCCAAAATACTTCAATTGCAAAACAAGTGAGACATTTCTCAAAGTGTGTGACTACCAGGGAGACACGTAGTTTAAACCTACAATCTGAAGTCAGAGTGCCTTTACTTCTGCACATATCCACGGCTGATGCATTGGAGATGCTGGATCATAGACTATGGATTGGGTAAGGAGAGAAATAAGGGCAAAAGAAATGGATGGGGAGAGTAAATATTATGAATATTTCCATAACATAAAATAATTTTTTGGATTAGAAATACAAGAGTAAGGGAGCTGGAATGGCAGAAAATGAAGACCATGTGATGTAAGTGAATTGCAGATTTCAGAGATGGTACAAACATTGGTGATGAGTATGGGAGGACAGAATGATTAGAAGTAGAAACAGGGGCTCCTGGATGGCTCAGTTGGTTAAGCATCTGACTCATGATTTCCTCTCAGGTCATGATTTCGTGATTTGTGAGTTCAAGCCCTGCATTGGGCTCTGTGCTGATGGTGTGCAGCCTGCTTGGAATTCTCTCCCTCCCTCTCTCTCTCTCCCTCCCTCCCCCACTTGCACATGTTCTCTCTCTCTCTCTTTCTCTCTCTCTCTCTCTCAAAATAAATAAACAAACTTAAAAAATTAGAATCATATTATCAGATATACAGGTTGGTATAATGATCTTGGATAACTGGAGTTTGGGATTCCTGATGGTCACTGATGTCAATGGGGGAACAAAGCATAATGGGATTGATCTAGGCAATCAGAACACATATTTAACAACATAGGAGTGTGTGGAGTGTTGTGGAATCTGAGAGCATCTGCAGAGGCTGGCCACATCACTGGTGGCAGTTAGAAGAATGCTGATTTACTAGAGCAATTGCCAGTTTCAAGTTTTAGGAGAAAATGTATAATCTGACTTTAAGCAAATCACTTTAAGCTCTGTCCATATTGTGACATCGGCCAAATGGACACACTTAATTCAACTAAGGGGATTTTGTAAAGGTCTCCAAATGTGGGCTATCTTTCTCTTTTAAGACTGAAGGATCATTAAGGGCAATAAAAACTAGAACTAGAACATAGTTTGCCAATCCTCTAAAGTCTTGCCTTTTAGGAGTTTATAATCTAGTTAGGGAGGTAGAATTTCCAATGATGAAACAAATTGATAGATATATGAAGTTAACTTCAATACAATACAAACAATGTCTCAATAGAGTATAAGTAATGTTTCAAAAGAATACGATAAGCAGTAAGTTGTGCAGGAGCCCAGAGAAAATCACCAGGAAGCAGGGGCAGCAGGGAACCTTGTACACAGACCTTGAAGCATTGGTGGAGAGAAAAAAAATGAGAGCAATCCTACCCTGAGAGGATAGGAATGGGATAGAATTCTACATGGGATACTAACTTGGTTATCCTAAGTAAAGCTTGATTCAATTACCTTTTGCAATACAATCTAAGGGGGATTTTTTTTTTCTTTTGCCTTCTATGAGCATTGGGCTGTATGACATTTTAAACCTTTTGAGTTAGACAGTCTGATAGTGTACCAACTACTAAGCTCTCCCAACAAAGAGAAGAGTGCCAGACAGCCAGTGCAACCTCCATATTGGGGCAGTAAGAAACCACAGGGAAGGACAGAAAAACACCTTGACATCAAGTTTAAGGCATGGAAATATCTCTAGAGCCATAAAATCAAAACTTAACCATTGCCTTTATCAAAGGGAGTAATAAGAATCCTAAGCCATCCAAATGCATATTCTAGATGTAACAATTAGATGAAAATAAGAAAGAAGAATAAAGCAGTATGACCATATATTCTTCCACTTTTCCAAAGCTGAAAATGTTTGAAGCTGCTTTAGAAATGGCATCAGCTAGAGGCTTAAAATGTTCCAACAAAGGCTATTCTGCTTTCATCAGGTCTCCTACGTTTTGCTTCTCCCTTGGCACTGGGATTTCCATCACCCCACAATGGGCTTTCATTAGCTTTTCCTTGGGTAGATGCAGGACATCCTTGCTGCCTTTCTTTTGAGCATCCTCCCAGATTTGATCCTACCCTCCATGCTTCCAGATTAATATTCCTAAAGCACGGTTCCAGTCAGACTCCTTCTCTGATCCCAAACCTTCTGTGCTTCCTCCCATTTCCTACTGAGTAGAAACTAAAGTATATCATGTGAATTTACAGTGTGAACCTCAAAATTTCTGAGCACCTCTCTTTAAACACTATGTGCTTCAGCTGAACGGTATTACTCACTGTCCCCAGTTACCCTGTACTTTTCAGTCTGTACTTTCCTTATTTCAGCTTGTCTAAATGTTACCATCTTTCAAGGGTCACTGAAAATATCACCTGTGAAATTTAATCACCCTTGATCTCTCAATTTGAGGTTATTTGCCAACCTAGCAAACATTTGGTTTGTACATCTCAATAAGATTTGTCCTGAAGCAGTTTAGAGTACGGCAGAGGAAGTATTTTGATTTCTTGTTTGTTTGGTTTTTTTTGTTTTTTTGTTCCTAATAGCTATCAATGCCTCCTTCTGCCCCCCAGGGTAAAGCTAAAAATACATTTATTCAAATGAATTCATACATTTCTTCTCAACTCTCTGATTTGTTGGAAATAGTCAAATGACAATCCCGGGGACAATTTACTCCCTTCCATAGAGTACTCAAAGTCTACCATTGTGCCTTCCTGTTTACTGAGAAGTTGTGAAGATTTTTTGCCTTTCTTATTTTTCATAGCCACTGACCTATAATGAACATTCCATGTAACATTCATGCATCAGAAAATTTCATTGTCAGGAAATTGTTAGAAAAGTACTTAAAAAGAGGCACTGTTACCTGGGAAAATAATTTAAACACATTTAATAGACAAATTCGTATTATTCAGAATAGTTGAAAACCATAAACAACCCAAATGAAAAAAGTGGATGGACAAAGGCTAAGGTCACATAAGTCATACACACACGCACCCACACCAGACACAAATGGCAAAAAACAAACAAACAAGCAAACAAACAAACACAGGGAGGAGTTAAGATGGAGGAGAGTAGGGAGACCAGGATTTTCCTCATCCCTCAAACACAGCTGTATTAAGGTCAGAACACCTGGAACACCCAGGAAACCGATCTGTAGAGGGACAGATCTCCACAGGTGGAGGGAGACATCTTGGTGGGACAGGGGTGCATGTATGGAAATTGGGGGAGATAAAACAGTGTAGGCACAGAAGGGAGGGCACCACTTATGTGGACAGACCAAAGGGAGAGAAAGACAGAGAGGCTGTAGAATTGCAGTGTTGTGTTAGCACAAGAGAAAAACCTCTCTGGACCATGGCCTGAGGAATAAAAAATTCGGGAAGTACCAGTTTCTACTTTGCAAACAGCTTCAGACCTGAAGATCGGAGTTTTCGAAAATGCGAGCCTTTCTCCAGACACAGCAGACCATGTGCACGTGCCAGGTGGAGAGGAAGCTCGTCCCAGGATGCAGTAGAAACCTCGGAGGTGCACTGGGAGACAACTGTCCCCTCCGTTGACTGCTGAAGGAAAAGGATTTATTGCCTCCCCAAGGACAAAAGACCCTGCAGGTGCTAGCCAGAGGCCCTTTGTCCACAGGGCTGAGTGGCACTACACTGGAACAGAATCTGCGCAGTGCAGGCCCCTTTAAGACATCGGGTTTTGAATCCCAGCCCAGCAGCTAGAAGGCTCCTGAGACTGTGGAGCAGGGCAAGCGGACCACCCCGGCACTGCTCTGTGAGGCCGCCTGAGCAGCCTGGTTTGAGACATCTGGTCCACGGAGGACAGACTGGGGTGTTGCCATTTTTCTCCCCATCACCAACAGGGTGGGGCTTCAGGGAGGAGCACAGTGGCCCCCAGTGGAGGCAGGGCCTGCTTATACCTAACCCTGTGCCTCCATGCCTGGTAACTGCTTATCTACCCCAGTGAGATTGACATTGACCAAACCAGAGGCCTCTCCTCTGGCACAGCCACCAGTCCTGGGTACCAACAGACAACTGTCCTGTGGTTTGGTATGTTAGTCTGTTTCTCTCTTTTCTTTTCTTCTCCTCTCTTTTCTCTTCTTTTTCTTTCTACCTTCTTCTTCTTCTTCTTCTTCTTCTTTTTTTTTTTTCCTTTGGAAACAGGCTCATAGCTTCTGATTTGATTTTGGGTCAATTCTCCTTATATATATATATATATATATATATATATATATATATACACATATATATATATTTGTCCTTTCTCTGTTTTGTTTGTTTAATGCTTGCCCCATTTTTACTCTATTCTTTTTATACCTTTTCTATATCTCCTTTTTCTTTATTTTACTTATTTTCTCTCTGAGTTAAGCCTTATAGTTTCTTTCATTCTCTACTTGGTCTTTTTTTTTTTTTCACCCCTTTCATTTTTCTCTTTATATAGGATCATGGTCCCTGCCCTTTCCTTTTTTCCAGGGCTATTTCAACAAACAAATCAAAGCACATCTGGTGGAAGGTCCAAACAATCCTCCATTAGGAGCAAGAAGAAGCTTTGTAGAGAATTGACCAATGGGATACAGCAGCCAAATATGCAACAACAGAGTGTACATAACACACTCCAAAAACACTTACTGAAGTGCCAGGCCTTGGACAGTGTATGACCTCTTTTTAATATAGTAGTACCCACAGGTATAGGACATAACACAAGCTATTAAATCACGCAAAAGACAGAAACCTAGCCAAAATGATGAAATGGATGAAATCTCCTCAAAAGAAAATCTAGAAGAAATTACAGCCAGAGAATTGCTCAAAAGAGATATAAACAGTATATCTGAACAAGAATCTAGAATAAAAATCGTAAGACTAATAGCTGGGCTTGAAAAAAAGCATAAAAGACAGCAGAGAATCTATTGCTATAGAGATAAAAGACCTAAGAAATAGTCACAATGAATGAAGAAATGCTATAATGAGGGGCACCTGGGTGGCTCAGTCGGTTAAGCATCTGACTTCGGCTCAGGTCATGATCTCGTGGTCTGTGAGTTCAAGGCCCGCATCGGGCTCTGTGCTGATGGCTCAGAGCCTGGAGCCTGCTTCAGATTCTGTGTCTCCCTCTTTCTCTTCCCCCCCTGCTTGTGCTCTGTCTCTCTCTTAAAAATAAATAAACACAAAAGAAGAAAGAAATGCTATAAAGGAGATGCAAAATAAACTAGATACAGTGACAGCAAGGATGGAAGAAGCAGAGGAGAGAATAGGTAATAGAAGATAAATTTATGTTAACTGATAAAGCTGAATAAAAGAGTGAAAGGAAATTACTAGACCACAAGGGGAGAATTAGAGACCTAAGTGATTCAATGAAACAAAATAATATCCATATCATAGGAGTTCCAGAAGAAGAGGAAGAAGAGAGAGAAAGGGGCAGAAGGTTTATTTGAACACATTATAGCTTCCCTAATCTGGGGAAGGAAACAGGCATCCAAGTCCAAGAGGCACAGAGAACTCCCTTCAAAATTAACAAAAACAGGTTAACACCATGGCCAATCATAGTGAAACTGGCAAAATACAAAGATAAAGAGAGAATTCTGAAAGCAGCTAGGGACAAACGGACCTTAACCTACAAGGGCAGACACATCCTTATGTGTAGCAGACCTAGTAGCAGACCTATCTACTGAAACTTGGCAGGCCAGAAAGGAGTGGTAGGAAATATTCAATGTGCTGAATTGGAAAATATGCAGCCAAGAATCCTTTATCCAGCAAGGCTGTCATTCAGAATAGAAGGAGAGATAAAAGCTTTCCCAGACAAACAAAAACTAAAGGCATTCATGACCACTAAACCAGCCCTGCAGGAGATCCTAAGGGGAATTCTGTGAGGGGAAAGCAGCAAAGACTACAAAGGACCACAGACATCACCACAGACATGAAATCAACAGATAAAACAATGACACTAAATCATATCTTTCAATAATTACTCTGAATATAAATGGACTGACTGCCCCAATAAAAAGATATAGGGTATCAGAATGGATATAAAACAAGATCCATTTATATGCTGCCTACAAGAAACTCATTTTAGACCTGAGGACACTTAGAGATTGAAAGTGAGGGGATGGAGAACCATCTATCATGCTACTGGATGTCAAAAGAAAGCCAGAGTAGCCATACTTATATCACAAGCTAGATTTGAAAACAGACTGTAATAAGCGATGAAGAAGGGCATTATATCATAATTAAGGGGTCTATCCGTCAAGAAGAGCTAACAATTATAAATGTTTATGTACCCAATGTGAAGACACCCAAATGTATAAATAAATTAATTACAAACATAAAGAAATGTATAGATAATATACTGTGATTGTAGGGAAGTTTAATATTCCACTTACAACAATGGACAGGTCATCTAGGCAGAAAATCAATAAGGAGATAAGGGCTCTGAATGACACATTAGATCAGATGGACTTAACAGATATATTCAGACTTTTCAACCAAAAGCAGAAAAATACATAAACATTCTTCTTGAGTTCATATGGAACATTCTCCAAAATAGATCACATACTGGGTCACAAAACAGCCCTTAATAATCATAAAAAGGTTGAGATCATACCATGCATATTTTCAGATCACAACCCTATGAAAATTGAAATCAACCACAAGAAAATATTTGAAAAGCCCCCAAATACATGGAGGTTAAATGTCCCACTAAAGAATTAATGAGTCAACCAGGAAATTAAAGAAGAAATTAAAAAAATATATGGAAGCAAATGAAATGAAAACACAACAGTCCAAACCCATTAAGATGCAGCAAAGGCAGTCCTAAGAGGAAAATACATTGCAATCTAGGCCCATCTCAAAAAGCAAGAAAGCCCTCAACTATATAACCTAACTTCACACCTAAAGAAACTAGAAAGGCAGCAGCAAAGAAAGCCCAAAGCCAGCAGAAGAAGAGAAATCATAAAAATGATTAGAGCAGAAATAAACAATATATAATCCAAAAACAAAACAAAACACTACAACAGCTCAATGAATCTAAGAACTGGTTTTTTGAAAGAGGACCCAAATAGATAAAATCACAAATGAAAGAGGAGAGATCACAACCAACACCACAGAAATACAGTTATCAAAGAACACTATGAAAAATTATATGCCAACAAATTGGACAGTCTGGAAAAAATGGACAAATTAATAGACACTCACACACTACCAAAACTCAAAGGGGAAGAAATAGAAAATTTGATTAGACCCATAACCAGTGAAGAAATTGAATCAGTTATCAAAAATCTCACAACAAATAAGAATCTTGGGCCAGATGGCTTCCCAAGGCAATTCTACCAGACATTTAAAGCAGAGTTAATACCTATTCTTCTCAAGCTGTTCCAAAAAATAGAAATGGAAGGAAAACTTCCAAACTCATTCTATGAAGCCAGCATTATCTTGATTCCAAAACCAAAGACCCCACTGAAAAGGAGAATTACAGGCCAATATCCCTGATGAACACGGATATAAAAATTCTCAACAAGATACCAGCAAATTAAATTCAACAGTATATTAAAAGAATTATTCACCATGATCAAGTGGGATTCATTCCTGGGCTGCATGGCTGGTTCAGTATTTGCAAATCAATCAACATGATAGATCACATTAAAAGAAGAAAGGATAAGTACCACATGGTCCTGTCAACAGATGCAGAACAATCATTTGACAATATACAGCATAACCCTCAAGAAAGTCAGGATAGAAGGTACATACCTTAATATCATAAAAGCCATATATTAAAGGCCCACAGCTAATATCATCCTCAATGGAAAAAAACTGAGAGCTTTCTCCCTGAAATCAGGAACACAACACGGATGTCCACTCTCACCACTGTTGTTTAACAGTGTTGGAAGTCCTAGCCTCAGCAATCAACAACAAAACAAAATAAAAGGCAAAGAAGAAGTCAAACTTCACTTTTCACAGATGACATGATCATCTACATCAAAAACTCAAAGACTCCACCAAAAAACTGCTAGAGCTGATACATGAATTCCACAAAGTTGCAGGATATAAAATCAATGTACAGAAATTGGTTGCATTTGTATCTACCAATAACGAAGCAACAGAAGGAGATATCAAGGAATTGATCCCATTTACAATTGCATCAAACTCCATAAAATACCTAGGAATAAATCTAACCAAAGTGGTAAAAGAACTATAGAAAGCTTATGAAAGAAATTGAAGAAGACACAAAGAAATGGAAAAACACTCCATGCTCATGGATTGGGAGAACAAATATTGTTAAAATGTTGATACTACCCAAAGCGATCTACACATTCAGTGGAATCCCAATCAAAATAGCACCAGCATTCTTCACAGATCTAGAACAAACAATCCTAAAATTTGTATGGATCCACCAAAGACCCCAAGCAACCAAAATAATGTTGAGAAAGAAAACCAAAGCAGGAGGCATCACAGTCCCAGACTTTAGCCTGTATTACAAAGCTATAGTCATTAAGACAGTGTGGTATTGGCACAAAAACAGACACATAGATGGATGGGACAGAATAGAGAACCCAGAAATGGACTCACGGACTCACAAATATATAGCCAACCAATCTTCGACAATGCAGGAGAGAGTATCCAATGGAAAAAAAGACAGTCTCTTTAGCAAATGGTCCTGGGAGAACTGGACAGCAACATGCAGAAGAATAAAACTGGACCACTTCCTTATACCATACACAAAAATAAATTCAAAATGATGAAAAACCTAAATTTGAGACAGGAAACCATCAAAATCCTACAAGAGAAAGCAGGCAGAAACCTCTTTGACCTCATCCAAAGCAACTTCTTACTTGACATGTCTCTGAAGGCAAGAGAAATAAAAGCAAGGATGAATTATTGGGAACTCATCAAGATAAAAAGCTTACGCAGAACAAAGGAAGTGATCAACAAAACTAAAAGGAAACCAATGGAATGGGGGAAGATATTTACAAACGACATATCAGGTAAAGGGTTAGTTTCAAAATCTATAATGAACTTATCAAATTCAACACCCAAAAAATAAATAATCCAGTGATGAAATGGGCAGAAGACATACATAGACACTTTTCCAACAAAGACATCCAGATGGCCAACAGACACATGAAAAGATACCCAACATTGCTCAACATCAGGGAAATAGAAATCAAATCCACATTGAGATACCATGTCACACCAGTCAGAGTGGTTAAAATTAACCCAGGCAACAACAGATGTTGGCGAGGGTGTGGAGAAAGGGGAACCCTCTTGCACCTTTGGTGGGAATGCAAACTGGTGCAGCCAATCTGGAAACCAGTGTGGAGTTCCCTCAAAAAATTAAAAATAGAATTTAATAAAAATTTAAAAATACCCTACCACCCACCAGTTGCACTACTAGGAATTTATCCAAAGGACACAGGAGCGCCGATACAAAGGGGCACAAGTACACCAGTGTTTATAGTAGCACTATTGACAATAGCCAAATTATGGAAAAGAGTCCAAATGTCCATTAGCTGATGAATGGATAAAGAAGATCGTGTGTGTGTGTGTGTGTGTGTGTGTGTAATGGAATACTACTCAGCAATGAAAAAGAATGAAATCTTGCCATTTGCAACAATGTGGATGGAACTGGAGGGTATTATGCTAAGCGAAATAAGTCAGCCAGATAAAGACAGATATCATATGATTTCATTCATATGTGGAATTTGAGAAACTTAACAGATGACCATAGGAGAAGGGAAGGAAAAATAATATAAAAACAGAGAGGGAAGGAAACCATAAAAGACTCTTAACTACAGAGAACAAACTGAGGGTTGATGAGGGTGGGGTCAGGGGAGGGGAATGGGTGATGGACATTGAGGAGGGTACTTGATGGGAGGAGCACTGGGTGTTGTATGTAAATGATGAGTCATGGGAATTTACTCCTGAAGCCAAGAATACACTGTATGTTAGCTAACTTGAGAATTAACAACAACAAAAAGAAAGAAAAAAACATATGAAAACCAATCAGACTCAATATGTACCTGTGAAATTATAAACAATTTTCATCCACCTACTAGAAGACATTTCAAAGGCTGACAGTATCAAATATTGGCAAAGGTGCTGAAAAGAACATGACCTCTTCCATTGTTAGCCTAAGTCTAAATGGGTATATCTGCTCTTGGCAGGGGGTGGTCTGGCTGTGTTTTTATCAATTTTTAAAGTATATTCTCTCTACCAGCCAGCAATTCTACTTAACGGTATCTTAGCTAAAGACACAACTACAGTGCAGAACAAGGAGGCATGTACAAAGATGCTCAATAAATCATTTATTTTGAATAATGAAAAATTAGAAATGAAAGTCCATCATTTTTTAATGACTGCATAGTCATAGTATATTATAATTTGAAATACTATGTAAGAGTTATGAGGAAAATATCTAGACATACTATGAGTAAAAAAATTGAAAAATGAGAGTAAAATATCATTTATGGTATTCAAATTAAAATATCACATATTTCTATTATCACATTTATTTATGCATATAAATGAATTTTAAAGGTCTGGAAGAACACATACCAATTCCTAACTGTGGGTACTTCCCACAGGCAAATTGGCTGAGGCCTAACCTTCTATAGCATTCTTCTCAGTTTTACTAACCTGTATAAGCAGATATACGTCTGATTTTACTAAATAGATCATCTGATTATATTAAATTGTAATTATATTCTACACAACTCTGCAAAACGTTTTGTCACTAAAATGTCACCTATTTCAGGAACATAGCCAGAAGTCACTAGATATATACAAATGTCAGTTTTATGTTTCTAACTTATGTATGTGTACATAGAGATACACACACACACACATACACACACACACACACACACACATTTACATAATATGCCACAAATGCAATCATATCATAATGCTGGATTCTATTTTTTAAGGCCATAGATATTTTTCTATTATTTTTCTTGTTTCTCTAAGTCCAACTCTCCCTACCATGGCCACTCGCATCTTTTCCTTCCTAGATAATTAAGTGCAGCAAATCATTATGCATCCATTTCTATTGTTTCCCCATGTTTATGTGCTCATGCTCTTTGCACATAAACTCATACACATATATACACATATACATATGTTTTTATAAAAATAAAGAAATCCCCCAGGGTCACCTGGGTGGCTCAGTTGGTTAAGCATCTGACTCTTGATCTTGGCTCAGATCATGATCTTGTGGTTCCTGAGCTCCAGCCCAACATTGGACTCTGCTGACAGCGTGGAGCCTGCTTGGGACTCAGACACTCTCTCTCTCTCTCTCTCTCTCTCTCTCTCTCTCTCTCTCTCTCCCTGCCCTTCCATTCGTGTGTATGCATTTGCTCTCTCCCAAAACGAATAAATATTTTTTTTTAAAAAGCTAGAATAAAATTTAAAAATATAATAGGGGCTCCTGTGGTACTCGGTTGGTTAAGTGTCAGATTTCAGCTCAGGTCATGATTTCATGGTTCGTCAGTTTGAGCCCCGCGTCAGGCTTTGTGCTGACAGTGCTTGGAGACTGGAGCCTGCTTCAGATTCTGTGTCTCCCTCTCTCTGACCCTTCCCCCCAACACACACACACACTCTCTCTCGGAAATAAATATTAAAAAAAATTAAAAAGTAAAAATTCTAAAAAATAAAAATAGCCCCCATAAAAACCACACGCTTTATAAAAGTAGGATCATATTTTATAAGCTTCTAGTCATTTCACTTTCTCAATTCCATAATATCACATGGAAATCCTTTCACATCAACTGATGTAGCTTAAATTCATGATCTATGATGCTTGTACACTCGTCCTTGGTGCATTTGCGTTCTAATTTGTTCAGCATTCCCCCTGCTGTTGGATATTTGTTTACAGTGCTATGGTTACAACAGTGCTACACATGTAAACGTATTGGTACAGTGTCTTTGAATACTACTACTGGTTTTATTTCAGTACAATAGAATCTCAAGAAATTGGACTGTCTATCAACATCTGTAAAAGAACTCTAGGATTGCTGAGGATGGAAGGAAATTGCTGGTGGAGGAATAGAATTAAGAGATGTTTGGCAGTCAGAGATACAGAGTCCTTGATCGTCATATTAAAGAGATTCACCAAGTCTACCAATGAAGGGCTTTAAATCCTGAAAAAAATGAGGTTACAACTGAGTTTTTCAAATGCTATTCTGGTGAGCTGAAAGATGGGATGGGCAGTGGGGGGAAACTGAGTAAAATTAGTCTAACAAGGACACACCTGCATGTAATCATTCAAGCCAGATAATGGCTGGTGCTATAAACAAGACACTAGGACATATTTGAAATACAATTAGGATGTGCAATCAATAGGAATCAGGACTGAAAAATTCGTGAAGGCAAAGATGTCAAGGGTAGTTTCTAGGTCTCTACGTGGATGTACTGAGCCAGAAGAAACCAAAGAGTAATTGGGTTTGGGAGACAAGATGGTTAAGATCAGTTCTGGATTTGTGGGTTTTGAAGAGTCTTTGAGACATTCTGAGAAAATGTGAAAGTAGTAAACTGTATATATAGGTCTGGTGCTCAGACATTGTCTTGGATATATATAAATAAGGCGGTAATTTAATCTAAAAAATCAATTTCTAGCATGCTGATGTGACAAGTGTCCTCGAAAGTAACTCTAGGAAAGCACTTTTTATTTTCCCAGAAATCTGAACTCATTGGTAGAGAAGGTGTGATTAAAGGAAAGGAGAAAAGACATTGCTGTTACCCCCACTCATTTTTATGCTAGGAACTGTGAGAAATATGAAAAGAGGGAAAGCTGAGAAGAAGTTACAGGTATTACCATCATCGGACCACTTCTGGTTACCAAGACATTAAAGGACGGAATGTTTCCTTCCTTATTTCGAGTTTCATAGATGTAAAACTACTTATAGTTGTTTTATTTCAAAATATCCCTTTTGCTTGTAGATTAAACTAAATGTATGTGTTTCATTTACTTGCATTTTTCTAGCTCTGAATCTTAATTCAGTCTCTTCTTTTCACCAATCTTAATATTCCCAACATGGCAGTTTAGTAAAATTGAAAGTAGGTATGTCCCTTGCTATCTCTGAACAAGGAAAGACTTGTTCTGTATAAAATACATTAGGAAATACCTGCTATTCTTTTTTTCTAAAACCCATTGGCTGATGGACAGCGTGAGGAAAAACCAACAGCAAAGTAGGGTGAAAAGATTCTATGTATTATCTTCTAGGCTGGGACACCATAGTTGGACTTTCTAATATCCCAGTGTGGAAATAGGGACCCTCTATCAAGGGCACTGATGATTGTGATGTGCATTTTAATAAATTATATTATGTTTTGATCAAGAAGTGATGAAAATATCACATTCTAATCAGTATTACATATTATGAATTTGTAATACATTTACGAAGCATTTATATCTTCATCCAAGTTAGTGGGGGAACACCACCTGTCCAAACAATACATAGTGTTAAACTGGTAGTTTTACATTGCCTTTGCTGTGTGATCCAATCTAGAGAATTCATCCTAATGGTCCAGTCCTTGTGAATATTATAATTCCCAGTTTATATCGCTAAGAAATTGAATAAAAATGGTTAGTGTGAAGTTTGAAGAATAACATAAGGCAAAGATATTTATCTTAGATGTGCTTACTCTGATCTCTCTATGGACAGAGACCACTTTCAGAAGGTCAACAGAATGTTTAGTCTTCTTTTTCCACATTGCTAAAGCTGGGAAAATACAATTCAATCAAGTTCACATGGAGTTTCAAAGGAATTCAGTTCCTGGGTTGTGTTCTCAGAGCCCATGGTAAATTTTAGGGTGACTGACCCTTTCCTGATGTGAGGTGATCCATCTGAGGATCGTGGCTGCCAAAAGTCCAGCTCTAAACTTGAAGCTGCCTGGCCAGATACCAGCCTACGTTGCCTTCAACTTTCCCCAAAAGTAATTTCCTTGTGGCTGAAGCCACCAATAAATCATGAAACATACCTCTGAGCAACATTTTCCAAAGTGTTTTTAGCAGAAATCCATAACATATTCAGGCAAATATGGGGTCTTGGTTAAATATATATTGAAAACGCTTTTCTTAAAGTAGTTGACAGATATTTTTAAGTAGCAGGATTTATCAGAGCCTTTGACACACTAATCTGCATAGAAATAACCTGCAATACTCTCTAGGAGATGAATATTATGTGTAGTTTTTTCCCAAACTTAGGATCATGCAACATTTTATCAAAAAAAAAAAAAAAAAAAAAACACCTACTGCTAACATCTAAAAAGAATACTAGTGAAAAGCAGAAAGCAGTTTTTAAAACTTCTTAGATGAATCATGAGGATTTTGTAAACTAGAGATTGGTGTGTGGAATCTACAGGGCGTCTGGGTGGGCGGTCGGCCTCAGTCCTACCCCAACCCCCAAGCAGTTCAGGCTGCCCTGGTACCAAATAGTATGCAAAACAGGAAGCCCAAACACCTGAGGTTTGCCTTCCTGAATGAGAACTGGAAGGTGGACGGCATGGCATAGGGTCACTCCCAGAATTACGTCGAGTAGATTATATACAGTTCTATAAAGATTTGTCTTGAATGTTTATCATTTTTGCTTTGTCCTTATTTCCAGTAATCTAATTTGATAAATGGGATTTTTGACTGGGCTTAAGATAAATGCAGATATAATATTAATAATGCCAGTGTATTTATCTACATAAAAATTTAAATGGAAGCGTTTTGCGCATTCATTAAAAGAATCATAGATTATTACAATTGTCTTGCTGTGCTCTCATGGGAGATATGAAATGCTAGTAATTTAAGATTCAATGAAAAATTGTAAATGCCTGAAATTAAATGTAATTCAGTGCATTAATCAAGAAGTTTCTACTGTGGAGCACGGAGGTCATTTCAGTTCAACAAATATTGCCAGACGGTTTAAAAGGCATAAGGGATAAAGAGATGAAAAAGACCCGGGGAATTCTCTGGTTAAGTTTCTGGGTTTGTTGATTACATGCAAATAGTAGAATATTCAAGGTCCCATAGGGTTGAGGGGAATGGGTGCCATTCTTCAATCTGGAACGTTAATGCAAGGGAGGGCAGGTGAGGAGAAGGGAAACAAGACTGGTGAGTGGGAGGGGGTGGTATCACTACACAGAGGGCCTTCTACACCATGCTGAGAAGCTTGCATTTTTTTTTCAGAGAGACACAGGGAAAGCAAAGTGGAGCAGAGAGATCGATATGGAAACAATTCGAATAGTCCAGGCAATGCAGGAGAAAGACTCACTGTTGATTAACAGGTATTCATCAGGGAACACATGCCCGTCGAGACTTAGACTCTAGAGATACTGTGATGAACACAACCGACAGTCTCTGTCCTCTTGGCACATACAATCGATATAAAATATAAATGAATAATCAAATAACAGAATATCCACAAAATGCTATAAAGGAAAAATTTTCGTGTACTAGTATATACTACAAAGTTACCCAACCTTTTCTACAGAGGCTAGGGGAAGCTTCCCAGGGTTAGCAGCATCCAATATAAGACCAAATGAGAAGCAGCATCAGCGTTCACTAGATGCAGGTGTTGGGAGGCATGGTTAGAAAAGAGCCTACTTTCAGAAAAATCTAACTGACAAGAGTCAAGAAAGAGGATTGTATGCTAAAGGAAACAAGAGAACTCTAGAATGACTAGAGCAAAGAATTTGAGATAGAGGGCACAAGGAGGGAAGAGGCAGAGGAGAGAGAGAGAGAGAGAGAGAGAGAGAGAGAGAGAGAGAGAACCTTAAGCAGACTACATACCCAGTGTGGAGCCCAATACAGGGCTTGATCTCAAGACCTTGGGATCATGACCTGAGCTGAAATCAAGAGTCAGATGCTCAACCGACTGAGTACCCAGGTGCCCCTAGAGCAAAGAATTTTTAAGAGTGGTGTGAGATGAGAGTATAGTGACACCAAAGGGCAGATGTGCAAAGCACTAAAGATCAGTATAAAGGCTTTAGATTTTATTCTAAGGTCAACAGTAAGCCAATGAAGGATTTCAAGCATAATCTATTTTATGCTTCGTTAAGATTATTCTGACTTCTGTTTGGAGAATAGACACTATGATGGTTTGGAAAAGTCAGTCTACTGTCAGTTCCAACCATGTAGCTGGATGTCTACACCCAATGTCTAGCAGTGCCCTCGTGCACTGAAAACTCTCACAAAGTGTTTTTGGTGGAGGTCTGGATAAATGAATGAGATTAGCTATCTTTTCATTTTTATCTGACCTCAAAATTTCTCCCATGAGAAAGGCAGTCTTTCAAGGTCATAAAGATTACTATCTGTGGAGCAAACAACACCTTTAATGTGGGGGATTTTTTTTTTCTGTGAAGGACCTTGAAGCATTAATGATAAAATAACTCCAAAAAACTTTTAGTGGGTCATGTACACGACAAATGAAAAGACACATTGTCCCTACAAGTTCCCAAAGCCTCAAGAAGCATATGCCAACAAAAAGGACAAATCTATAAATGAAAATTATTCCCTGGAATATGCTGGGTTTCCTTTTGTAGGAGTCAATTTTCAAAATGATACATTATAACTTTTTTATAACAGCTTTATTGTTATACAATTGATGTTCCATAAAATTCACCCTTTTGAAATGTGCAGTTCGGTGAATTTCACCATGTTGACAGAGATGCACAGCCATCATCATTATGTAATTTTACAATATTTTTATCACTTTCCCCTGCAAGAACAATCCTGTACACATTAGCAGTAATTCTTCATTCCCTCTGCTCCCCGCCCCCAACCCCTGATAACCACTAATTTACTTTCTGGGTCAATGGATTTGCTATTCTGGACATTTAACATGATCAGAGTCTTATGAAATGTGGTCTTTTGTGACTTCTTTCACATAGCATAATGTTTTCAAGGTTCAATCATACTGTAGCATGTAACAATACTTCATTCCTATTTTATTATAAAAAATATCCCATTGTATGGCTATGTGACATTTTATTTATCCATTCAGCAACTGATGAACATTCAGGTCATTTCCACTTTTTGGCTACTATAAATAAAGCTGCCATGAATATCTATATATGTTTTTTATAAATATATGTATTAAGTGCTTTGGGGTATACACCTTAGCCTGGAATGGCTAGGTCATGCAGTAATCTATGTTTAACTCTATACAGAATTGCCTAACTTGTCTCAAGTGGCTGCACCATTTTACAGTTCCTCTAGCAATGCATGAGTGTCCAAATTTCTCCATGGCCTCACCACACTGTTACTGTTGACTGTTTATACTATAACCATCCGTAGAGGTGTGTGAAGTGCTATCTCATTGTCTCACTGTGGTTTGATTTACATGTCCCTAATTACTAAGTATGTAGAACATCTTGTGATATGTTCTATTAGCCATACCTTCTTTGGAGAATGCCTGAACTCTTTGCCTATTTTTATTAGGTTATTTTTTATTGATGTGTTGCCTAATTGTATCAATTAGTGCCTTTATGTAAACATTACCTTGGAAGGTGTAACACATGATAGAGATGTCTATTTGTGAATTTAAAGCAAATACTTCTAGTAACTCCATCGTAATTTTGGAATTATGTAATAGTCCTAACATTTTTTCTATCTCTGTTTTATCTTTAATTTGTATATTTTTTCTATTTTGCTCAGATCATAATTTATTTACATGTATGTTGATGCTCCTTAGCACATTCCTAACATATATGACAACTTTTATTAATATAAGGTATATCTCTTCGTTTCGTTTCTTTTTTTTCTTCCTGCTTTTATTGCTGTCCTGTACTCATCCTCTGGAAATACTCTCTCCAAGTCTTTCTTGACATGTTTAGGTGAGCTCATCCCATTTATGGCTCCAGGGTGGGAAAATGACCCAAAGGTGGCTAGTCAGGGGGCCAATAGATGCCTCCAGAAGAAGAAAAGGCCCAAAATCATAGTGATGAGCAAGAGGATAGGGATTTTGATCAATGAGAAATAAGTACTATTTTTTCTTGCTAGTTAAACTAGAAGGTGATGACCCTAGACGTTTTGTGGCCTACGTTGTTACACCTGGGGACAGCCTGACTGAGGACCAAACTAAGGTAGACAAAAGCTTCATTGACAAGTAGGCAAGAACCCTGATAACATTCACGAGGAACTAGATCAAATCAGAACTTCAGTTATCTGTACCATTTGACCTTTTAGTTATATGGTCTAACATCCACTCCTTCCCTTAGGAAGTTTTAAATGAATTTGAGGTTCTGTCACTTCCCACCAAAAAATAAAAAATAAAAAAAAATTGCCCATTATAAGCAATAATGTTTTCAGTGTCTTTTTTTCTTGATGCATTAAAGTATAATTTTCAAAAAGATAAAAAATATGCCTCTAAAGCTAATATATAAAGAGCTATTGTGAAAGGCTTGTTCAATTCCTTAATGAGGGAATAAACACAGCAATAAAGCTGCTGGAAAGAGATTAGCATTATGGTCACTGATAAAAAGAACAGTAGAATATTATTCTAATGTTATAATAATAAAAGATAAGGTTAATACTTTTCAGGTAAATAAAATAATGGCTTTTTGGGGTTTTTCTCAATCAGAAAAAAAATAACTTGTAATTCAATAGGGCAAAAATTATTTACAATGTATTAATCTTCTTCAAATTGATATCTAACTTTACAGAGAATAGTATGGCCTTTATAGTGAGAAAAACAGTAAGTAAAAAAGAAAAACTTACTTATACCTAGTGATGACTCAGGTGGTTTGTCCTATTAAACTATCAAAACAGTACAGGGTAATGTTTTGCCTTCTTTTAATTTTTTGGATATATTTTTTAGACATAATACTTTATTGAGGGGAATTATAACTACATAGCGTTTGGCAATATGGGAGAATCCAGTTACAATCCTTCTCTATCCACTTGGATGGTAAAGGTTTCCTACCCCTAGATCAAACCTGGAGGTCACCTTGACAATCACAGGGCCTTGCCCGGTGTGGTATCACATCAACTGCTGATTGATGGAGTAAGGTGAGATCTTCTTCAAATCAGACTGTCCATATTGTACAGACAGAGACAGCTCAAAGGTCATTGAAGAATTTAGGGCATAGCTTAACACTGACCCTCTTATACCCACCATGCACCGGATGGGGCTTTCTATTTCTATCCCTGTTTTCATTTGCCTTGGTGGTTTTACAACAGTTGCAGTAGTAATTGCAACAGTGTCTCTCATCTGCTTATTCTAGTCTCCAAATGAACACAAAGAGTGCCTGAAAATAGAAGAAGGAAGCCAGAAGCTTCAGTTTTTAAAGTGGGAGGTTCTACCTTCTCAAATGACAGCTGTTGAAGAGTCAGACCTCAGCCTCCAGCCATCCTGGTCCATGCAGGCCCTAAGGGCACAGTCCCAGGAGAAAAATGGGAGAGGAGCAAAACATCCCATGGTTAGATTGAACATTCCTGAGATGGAAGACTTTGAAAAGTCCTCTTATTTTTTCCTTAGTTGTTAAATGTGAAAATGGAAGAGACCCTACCCAGAGCCTCTCCTAATACATCTCACATGCTTCCCCACACACATTCAAGGCCACCTAGAAACATTCCAAGGGGAGCCCTGAGAGACTCTTTTCTGATCATCAGCTGGATTAGGTCTTCAAAGACACAAAATGAAAAGTTTATAGAAGTGGCCATGGGGACATGCAACCCTCCACTGTGCAGCCTCCCAAATAAGAATAATTACAGATATGGAGAGACATTTCCCTGCTTAGTTCTTGGGACAGCCAGGGAAGGTCTCAGATGCCCAGAGCTCCTAAGCAATTGCCCCAGCCTACAGACCATAGTCTATACCACCAGGGCCATGTGATATGACCATTGTCCTTGTGGGTTAAGATGTGGCAAAGTGTGGTAGACACTTGTTTGTCCCTTCCACCACCTCCATTGAGGTCTGCCCTGGGTTTTAGGTACTCAAGAGATTCCGGGCAGAACTCTCAATTCAGGGCTGTGTGCTATGTTGTGGCCACAGAGTCATGGCAACCTGAGGTGTGCCATTAGTGGCCTTTGGGTCCACAGAAGTTCCACTGATGGCCACAGTGCTTGGTGCAATGTTGATCCTGGAGGCTCCAGGCCCAGCAGTGGGGGTTGTGCCACATGCAACAGCCCAGGGGACACTGTGACACGTGGTGGTTGTTACAGTCAGGATGGGGGTTTTCGTGGTTAAAACTTGTTGTTATGGGGTGCCTGCGTGGCTCAGTTGGTTAAGCGACCGACTTCGGCTCAGGTCGTAATCTCATGGTTTGTGAGTTCAAGCCCTGCATCGGCTCGCTGCTGTCAGCGTGGAGCCCACTTCAGATCCTCTGCCCTCCTCTCTCTCTGCCCCTCCCCTGCTTGTGCTCTCTGTCTCAAAAATAAATAAACTTAAAAAAAAAAAACCTTTTGTTTTTATGCAAGGTGAAACAAAATAATGGCCACTGGAATGTCTGTCCCTCTGGAGCAAAAATATCAAGTTGAGAATATTTGTCACTTTGTAAAAGAGTTTGGAGACCTTAAATCAACTATTTTGGAAGCAAACTTTAAAACTTTCTATAGGACATAGTAAACATGAAGACCACGAATAAAGAGCTAGGAAGCTACCATTCTTTACTTGAACTTAAACCAGGTACTTCTAGGAAGCATTGGGAAAGAGAAAAATATAAATGGTTACAAGTTCAGATGATGGTTGACATTATAAGCAAGACTAACTCCTTCGAAGGAGCATCAGAGCTAACTCAGCAAAGTGGCAACCAAAACAGCCTTCACAATCCAGCCAAAGAATGGAGAAAAGCTTCAGACAGCACTAACAAAACCTTTGGAGGTAAATTCTAGTCTTCGGAAAAGCGTCAAATTGCTTTCATGCGAATCTCAAAAACAGAAGCAGAGAGTGGGGAAATTTACTAAAGAGAAAAAATAATATAAAAGTCTGCCCATGGAGTGAGTCCTTAATAATAAAGAGAGTCAGATCAAACCTCTAGGTGAACAGTTGGCTAGAGATGAGCAATTGGGCTGCTGTTCTTGAGGAAGACAGCATGGATTGTGCAATCATGAAATTGGATATAATGGACACATCAGAAAATGGAGACTTTTTAATTGGTGAAGCCAAAGGATTGTTGATTTACGGGGACTGAGTTTAGTACCGGTTTACAAACTCTTGAGGAACACAAGCGTACACAAAATTAACTGCAGAGGCTAAAATAATCCATGCACTTAAAAAACATTTGAGGGGCGCCTGGGTGGCGCAGTCGGTTAAGCGTCCGACTTCAGCCAGGTCACGATCTCGCGGTCCGTGAGTTCGAGCCCCGCGTCAGGCTCTGGGCTGATGGCTCGGAGCCTGGAGCCTGTTTCCGATTCTGTGTCTCCCTCTCTCTCTGCCCCTCCCCTGTTCATGCTCTGTCTCTCTCTGTCCCAAAAATAAATAAACATTGAAAAAAAAAATTAAAAAAAAAAAAAAAACATTTGAAAAATTTCCAACCAAGAAAGCTTTGCTATATTCAGAAAACACTCAGAAAGGGAGAGGAAACAATTCCTGCAGAAATATCATTGGGGCACCTGGGTGGCTCAGTTGGTTGAGCGTCCGAGTCAGCTCAGATCACGATCTCATGGCTCGTGAGTTCGAGCCCCGCTGACCGCTCAGAGCCTGGAGCCTGCTTGGAATTCTGTGTCTCCCTCTCTCTCTGCCCCTCCCCTGCTTGTGCTCTCGCGCGCGCTCTCTCTCTCTCTCTCTCTCTCTCAAGAATAAATAAAAACATTAAAAATTTTAAAAAAATATCATATACTTCTTGAACTTAATCAATAAAAGGAAATATGGTTTTATACAGTGTCCAATTTAGAGAGAATTTATTCCATTTGAGGTGGAGGAGAATTATTCCAAACCACCCCAGAACATCAGTGATGCATATGAACAGTTACACACTTCAAAATTCAATCAAAAATGCTTCAGAACATTTTTTTAAATATCACTGGGTATTATTAAAACCCTCGTATTCCCAGGAGACAAAAGCTCATGTTATTGATATAAAAGCTCTGTTCGCTCAGAGAAACATCAATAACTTAACAAAGCAAATGCACACATGACACAAAAACTGAATGAGGAAGAAATTAAAGGTTTGGAAACCTGCCCTTCCATTATTTGTTTTCCAGAAAAAGTGTGTTTGGCAGAGGCCTGAGGCCACAGGCAGGAATCTTCCAGATGCCAGATCCCTGAAGAAGGAGGAGCATGTGACTGGGACGATGAGAAAATGAAAATATCCATGCCCAGTATCCACCACCAATACCCCCAAGCTTCCTCCCGTCTGGCTAACTCCATCTTGAGTCAGCAAGTTCTCCAGAAGAGCCAGACAGAGTTGTGTAATTAAAATAGTGATCCTAACAGGAAAGCCTATAAAGAATTGAATAAAACAGGAATGAATAGTCTGGAAAGAAGATGTCAGGAAAACAGGCAAATAATAATAATAATAATAATAATAGCCTTCAAATATCTGAAATTTAAGATGCCCAAGACTTAGTCCCTATCTTCAGAACATTACAATCTATGGTACCGTGAATTTTCAAACACCTAGAACTATCCACAAGCATGATGCACCACTGTTCCAGGAGATCTTTGTCCAGATTTCCCTTTATAGGCCTTCAGATCTTCACAAGACATTTAATAATTATTCCTCTCTTAGGAAATTAGGTAGAAATAAACCATCATGGTTAACAGTACTTATTCACAAGAAAATCAGACTATAATCTTTCTCACATAGATAAAAGCACAAATTAATCATGCAACACTGGATGCAATACCAAAGCCTTAGGAAATATTGATCTTTAAATTATACAAGCTTGTTGTCTAATGTGTTTCTTAAAAATATTTAGGCTTACCTCATATGAGGTACCTGGGTCATGACTGACCCTCACCACTGGAAATCATTTCAAGCTCCAGAGACATTATCAAAGGGCCAAACTGGACCTCCCCTCCCCCCATGATCCACAAGTGCAGGGGGCAAATCTCCAAAAGATAAAGGATTCAGATCTAATCAAGCATGTGAAGAAAATTCTTACCAGCAGAGGCCAACCATGTTATAGAACTATCTCTATATACTATAGCATGTATTTGAGTAGAAAATCACTGGACAATAGAACCTTTGGCTTACCTCTCTGGCCAAAAAACGTTTCCCTCTTTCCACATCTGAAAAGAACTCAATGGGCCTAGTACTGGGAGGAGAACCCACTGATTACGGCTACATACTACTGCCACCATTCTGTCACAGCAACCTCCCTATCACTACCTAGCGTGCAGAGTTAAGCAGGTAAAACGTTCTGAAGTGATCTTTCCATACGATGATGACTTGGATTGGATGGCCTCTCGTGATCTCATGAAATCTTCCTTTCCTTCTTTATTAGCTTATAGGTTTTTCTACTTCCGGTTGGCCCACTATGATTGGACTTTTTCTGAGATGTCTTTTACCCTAGAAACTTGTATCTTTCACCTTCAATTATTACTAATTTAATTCTTACGCCTTTCCATTTTCTCATGTGGAACTTCGGTTTTATTTCTCAGAAGAATGAGTCCATTTGAATAACATACTAACCCCAAGTTAAACACTATCTCTCTACATAAGTTAAATAAAAATTAGGCAAAGGTTAAAATGGTATCTTTAAATATATTATGGATGTACTTTCAATGACTACCCATAAAATGTGTCCATAGGTGGTTGATTTATAACCTTGAGTCACAGCCTTTTATTCTGTGGCAGTCAAATGCAAAAATACACATGAATGAAAGCTCATAAAAAAAAAAAGTTTGCCTCAGAGATAACACCATCTTGGGGAACGTTGGAGGTGGTCATTGAGAAGACATGACTGTAGGCTGACATGTGAGCTGGACCCAGACATTTGGAGCATCTTAACCCTCTCCCCTGTCCTTGGAATGTACATTTTCTCCATTATCCCCACACTAGGAACCATATCAAGGATGCAGCCTTGAGAGAGTAATGTGTTGCCTCAACCCTACTTGCCTTACAATCTCTATTATACAAAATCATATAACAGTGATTTTTAGGAAACTGTATAAAAAAGAACAAAATTAGTGCCTTACCAGAAATAATGCAGGCTACTATTTTAATTTGCCTTTCAATTCATGTGAAAGAATATCATTGAGATACCTAAAAACATATGATTAATTTATTATGCTTTAATTCTACAGATGCAGATAAATGTGAATGTGTATAGAGGAAGTGATGAGGTATTAGTTATCTCAATAACATACTTTAATTAGAGTGCACTAGTGTGTACAATTCACCTTAAACTCAATTTTGATAGGTATTAAAATTGAATTGAATAGCTATTCTAAAGTAATTTGAATGCAACCAGCTGAATCTCTACTAATAGTGCATAGGTAAGAGATGTGAAAAACTGATTATCTATTTAAAAATACAAATTAGGACTTTTACTGTTGGAAATTATGTTTCTAAACCCTTACAGACTTTAAAAAAAAAAAAAAAAGCTTTTTGTGGTAGTAATTCCTAAGATGGCAACGTAGGACACTCTTGAATCCCCTTCTCCCGCAGATGCACCAAATGTACAACTACCCATAGAGAAATTTCCTCTGAAAGAAATCCAGAAACTAGCTGAGCACATTGGGTGAATGAGAAAATACCTACACTGAAACAGGAAAGGCTGAGACACACAGTTATAAATCCCACCTTCAGCAAGGCGCCATACAATCCAGAGAGAAACCCCAACTCCCAACTGTGAAAACAAAGCATACCAAAATTTATGAGATCCAGCAAAAGCAGTGCTAGCTAGTAAGTTTATAGTGATAAGTACTTATATTAAGGGCAGTGGGGTGGGAGGGGGAGTCATAAATAAACAACCTCATTTTACACCTCAAGAAACTAGAGGGAAAAGAGAATAAACTAAGCTGAAAGTTACCAGCAGAAATAACAAAGATCAAAGCAGAAATAAATGAAATGGAAACCAAACAAACAATAGAAAATATCAATGATGTTAAGAGCTGACTTTTGAAAAGGTAAAAAAAATGTACAAATCTTTAGCTAGACTAAGAAAAAAATATAGACTCAAATAAATAAAATTATAAGTCAAAGAGGAGACATTACAACTGACACCATAGAAATACTAAGGGTCATAGAGACAGCTATGAACAATTATATGCAAACAAACAGGATAACCTAAAATAAACAGGTAAATTCCTAGAAACATAGAACCTATCAAAACTAAATTATGAAAAAAATAGAAAATCTGAACAGACCAGTGTTAAGTAAGGAGACTGAATCGGTAATTTAAAAATTAAGAAAGAAAAACAAAAAGCCCAGGACTAAATGTTTTCACTGATGAATTCTATCAAATATTTAAATAAAAATGTGATTTTGTCACTTATATGTCAATAAAGTTAAAAAAAACCATTTTGTTTCTAAAATTGTATAGAATCGATGTGCAGTTGAGTTTCTTAGTAATATTTGCTCCATTTAGAAGATGTTGAACCACTGAAATTAACACAGGTTCTGGGTCCTTTTAATAAGTTAAAATATTAAATTATATTAATAAATAATATGCTATGTGTAATTAATAGCAAAAAATAAAGTGTTATTTTATAAAATAAACAAATGATTTCCTCACAAGAAATCATTTGATCATTAAATGATTTCTGAACATTAGGAATGATTATGAAATGATTTTTATATATTATTAATTAATATCAATTAATTAATATTAAAAGCACATTATAGTGTTGTATAAAGTTTTATGAAAATTCCAGTTTTTTTCCTCATTCAAGGAAGATCTTTACAATTATTTGCTTACATTAAATGACAATTTATAATATTTTTTCAACTCTATTCCACATTAGGAAAGGTATGTTTGCTTTAGGAGCATTTAAAACACCACAGAAATCAACAAAGCATTCATAAATAATAATTATTTATTGTGATAAATAATTAGTAGTGATTATAGTAGTGATAAGAATTAGTAGGATTTAAACATTTAACATGTATAAGACACTAATCGAAGTGTGAAAGCTCATTTTATGGTGAGAACTCTATGATGTAGGTATTATTGCCCCATTTCACCACAGAGGAGACTAAGGAAAGGAGAGATTAAATAATCAAATGCCCAAACTCATAGCCAGTAAGTGGCAGAGCACCTGTGAAATCCAGTCTGACAGTAGAGCCAGCGCTTTTAATATCTACACTTTGCTGGCTCTCTGTTAATGCTTTATTAAATTATGTATTGTCTTAATCCCCAGAATAATTATAAAATGAAAATACCCTATTGTAAATTAAATTTTGTTTCCCTAACGGCTTATTAAACAGGAGAGACTCATGATTTTCCTCAGGAAACTGGTAACATTTTTTTTTCCAGTTGAAATTCATCCAACAGAAATATGATACAGCTGATACCTCTATGGATTTCTTAAAGTGAAAATATGTATTTATTGAGGACTAGACTTGGAAGTCCTAGATCTCAGAGATTGCTTTGGGAATGTGAGAAAGTCATTATTTGCTGGCTCTCCAGTAATTTATTTTGAATTTGTTAAATTCATTGATGTGTGAACTGGTTATCGAAGCTTGATAAACAGCTTATAAATCACTTTGAAGTTGGCAGAAATAAATATTAATGAGTCAATTTTCAAGGAATTTAAAGTCAGTAGTATCTCCTTTTTCTGTTGCCATAAGTTAAAAAAGAGAATCTCAGTTGTTTTATTTAGAAAAGGATCTAACAACTTATTAGTAATGATTGATGCTTCTCAAGATAGTCCTAGGACTACTGATTATATCAAATCAAACGATTTGCCTAAAAGAAAAGAATGTTCTTTATAAATTCACCACAGAGTTTCATATGACAAAAGTTTTGTTTAAAACTTCTTTATAAAACACAAGTACAATGATGATTCTCACTCTTTGAGATTCTAAAGTAACCTGCTTCCCCGAGGTTGGCTCAAGGCTGGACTTAGAATAAGCAAAGAAATAAAGCAAGCATTTCAGGTACTGGTGTCTACCAATGTCAGAGCCTTACCGACATTTTCCCACTTGAACCATTTCTACCTTCTCCACACAGGACAAAACAGAATCAAAGGATTTTAGTAGCTGTCCCAGGCCACATGACCAGTGAATAGCAAAGTCAGGACTTAAAAACAGGTTTATCGAAGTATGAGCCTGTGTTAGTTTAGTGTTTGAAATAGGAAAAATAGATGATTTTCTATGTGATAGATTTTAAGGATACAGAAAGGCCCTCCAGTTTTCAAAACAGATAGTAAAAGGAATCTTAGAAACCTAATTACTTATGTATATTAGAAAACCCTGGCCCTTTGAGATTACATGGCATGCCCTCAAATTAATATCAAATCTGGACTTGATTTCAGAGCTCTTGTGCCTGTTTTCCCTTCTGGAGATACTCAATATCATAATACTAATATTTGTTTCCTGGATCTAAAGGTTTATTTCCCATAATTATGAAATACTTGAAACCTTAGAAGTCTCACTTTGAGTTGGTTTATTATATCCCTTCCAAAAGTTCTAGTACTTATCTGATCTCCAGAAAGGGACAGATTGAAGAAAGATCTGGACCAGTGCATATGGTTGGGAACCTTGTTCACTATATAAAAACATCCAGCTGAATAAATCAGGAAGCAGGAGTTGAAGTCCAGCTCACTTTCTACCCGCCAAGCCACACAATGGTGTGGCATCCACCTAAAGAGGGCACCATGTCTAATCTGCAAAAGGGGACCTTACAGGCTCACACAGGCCCTGCAAAGAAAGGGGGAGTTACGTGATTGGGCACAAAGTTAAGAAGAAAGGGGGAGGAGGTGATTGGGCACAAAGATTTTCAGATCCAATGTCTATCAGAAATTGATTAAGAAAACCAACTTCCAATGCTAATGATTAGGATGTTTATTAACTTGATAAATTAGTGCCACAATGGGGAGAGGTCTTCTTTCAGCACCGAGGAATATAATTTTGTTTCAGGAGAAATGATTTAGGATAAACATCAGCAACATGTCCTACTTCACTGTATGGGATATGAGAATGTTACTAAGGAGCCTGTGAATATGTAAGAAAATGGCTCTACAGAAGGTGGGAAAAATAGAAAACTCTTGTGTCCTTTTTACTTGATGATTTTATTTCAAAAACTTCCTAAAATCTTCTTGGAATAAAACACCATGATGTTGCATATACCACATTTTCAAAAATCACTACACCATCACTGTGACAGATTCTGAAGAGTCTCTGAAGAAACACTTCTGAACGTTAAGCTGTCAAGTTTTCATTTAATGAAAATATAATTGGCATGTCTATTTTAGTGTTGAAAACCTTTGAAATGCTAACAATAACTACCCATTTTTTTTTTAGTAAAAGGCACCATTCTAGGTAGTTTGCATACATATTGCCTAACTTCCCAAAAAAGAGTGCTCTAAAAGTTATGTGCTACTATTCTCTTTTTATCAATGAGGAAACAGGCTCAAAGAGTCTAAGGCATCTGAGAATTACTGTCAGAATGCAGATTCAAATCCATGTGGGTTCCCATTTTAAACCTGAGTCCTCTCTACCTCACTGAACTAATCCTATGAGAAGGCTTCTACTTAGAGAGAAAGGGGAAAGTAGCTAACCAATATTTTACTGTAAGATATAAAAAATATATTTTTTTTGAGAGAGAGAGAGAAAGAAAGAACAAAAGAGGAGGGGCAGAGAGAGAGAGGGAGAGAGAGAATCCCAAGCAGGCTCTGTACTGTCAGCACAGAGCCCAGTGCAAGGCTTGATACCATGAACTGGAGATCATGACCTGAGCTGAAATGAAGAGTTTAACAATCAACTGAGCCACCCAGGTGCCCCAATAAAAAATAAATCTTGAATCAAATATGGAAACCCACACAATTTCCTACTATTTCCTAATGTATTAACTCATTAAGTTGCCATAATTAAAAAAAATTAATGTTTATTTTCGAAAGAGACAGAGACAGAATGTGAATGGGTTGGGGCAGGGAGAGAGGGAGGCACAGAATCCAAAGCAGGCTCCAGGCTCTGAGCTGTCAGCACAGAGCTTGACATGGGGCTCGAACTCACAAGCTGTGAGATCATGACCTGAGCCAAAGTCAGACGCTCACTGACTGAGCCACCCAGGCGCCCCAAGTTGCCATAATTTTAAAGTACATAATAATGTGCTTATAGTCACTTAATTTTATGTATATGGCCAACCCTCGAGTTCTAAGAAATCAGTCAGGGAGTGTGGAGTGGCTGCTTACCTGCTCCGATAACTTTTGTGCATCGAGGTGAGCCTGCATCACGGCATCATTAACAAGCAAGTGGAAGTTCAGGAGCACATGTTCAATGTCATATGTTCCATGCATGGCATCTGACAGCTCTCCCAATGACCGGATGTAGGCATGCCAGTGTGGATTCAGCTCTGCCATGTGTGCCAAGCAGCCTCTCATGACGTTGAGGCAGTACCCCATGCAAGGCTTGCTGAGAGTCAGGCCCTGGCAGTGAGGGCAGTACTGCATCCTCAGGACGGCTCTGCTGCACTCTCTGGAGAAGTGTAAATGGTCTGTGGTATTGATGACTTCAATGCCCAGATTCAGTGCCTGCAGAAATGTGCGGCTAGGCAGCAGCGATCTCCCCATCTGCCCCATCACTCTTTGGGGAATATTACCAAAGGGACTAACATCCCGGCGAGCCATCCGGATGCATTCTGAGTATTCCAGGGAACTGTCTGTCACACCAGGGCTAATGAGGTGATTGTAGACCAGAGGGAAAAGACCGTCAAAGAATCTGTTTACAAATTCTTCAGGATGAACATCTGCACCAAACAAATAGAGCCCCACATCAGTGAAGAACTCCTGAACTGAAGCTGTAGCCTCTAAGGCCATATTTCTGTAGCTGTTGCAGAAGAAGATACTGGTGTAATTCTCTGCTTGTCTGATGAGATTTTCGAGGGTTTCTGTAACAAGAGCAGAGGTAAAACATGGAAAGGCTTAGTATACATGCTGAAACTGTCCATCCGTCTGCTCCAGACAGTAGCATCCTAACCAACTTCAGGACCCAAATGGGAAAATGCTCAGCCTACTGAACCCAATTTAGTGCTCCAAGGATAAAGGTTGGTCAACAGTGGGCATCACACACACCATGCAAGTTTTATGAGATGTATTTCCTAAAGTCAAATGTAAAGAAATTAAAAAGTGTTGAAATCAAAAAGAAGTTACGATATGGTGGTTTCCCACTTACTTTATTTCATGGTCATCCACCACCCACCAATGGCAGAAGAAAAGCGTCGATGAGAAGATTATTTCCAACCATGGGTTCATTGTTTATAAAAGACTGATGGTAGATGCTTGATTCACCACCTACTGTACTTTTACGCTTTTTCAATTTTTTTTTTTCCAGAATGAAAGCTAGTAGATTATACACTAGTTACTGCATTAGAATTCCTACCAGGTTCAAATGAAAAAGAAAGCAAAATATTTCATGATTAAACAATGCCCTAACTGGCAAACCTTGTTAAGTAGTAGGCGAGTCATGAGTTCTATTAGTTGACAAAAATAATCGTGTGACCATCTTCTGAACACTGTTTTGTTGTTCTCATCATCTGATCTCCAAAGACTTAACTGTGGGACATTTTATTTTCTCACTTAAGTAACTGATGCTCCCAAATCAATTTCTCCACAGAAATAGAGAATAATTTATCCACAAATTAAGGAAGGTTGTAGTAATTGGTAAGCAAGAGTTATATTTCAAAATGATAGCTTTAGGCAGCAGTTGAACACCTTGGCTATTCTAGTAATTACATTTTATAATTAGCCTAATTATAATAAATAATGATGCTGGACTGTTATCAATACATAATTAATTGTAAAATACATCAATAAAATTATCTCCCATAACCCCAATCTCATCGTTATTTTTAATTAGGTTGTAAAAGACCACACAATGATTCAGTAATCAGACCATTGAATATATTATAAAAGGAGATGGAACGACAGTAGAATGAAAATGAAATAATAAAAAGCAGAAGTGCAGTGAGAACCACTAATGAAGTGGAACTGTGTCATGAATATGCCATCATTTCCTAAAAACAAATAAACAACAACAAACCAAACCAAGCACCTTTACGAAAAGCACCGAGAGGTAAAATACAGCCCCATGTATTCTGATTCTGTTCTGAGACCAATTAATGTTGGGTCTCAAACTTTAGTGGGATATATCAAGATGCCTGCTACGGACTGAATGTTTGTTCACCCCTCCCCCAAATTAATATGTTGAAATCTAATCTCCAACGTGGATGACATTTGGAAGTGAGGCTTTCAGGAGGTGATTAGGTTCATGAATCGTGAAGCCCTCATGAATGGGATTGGTGCCTCTATAAAAGAGACTCCAGAGAGCTCCTTTGCTCCTTCTGCTATGTGAGGACACGGAAGATGACCATCCATGAACCAGGAAGTAGGTTCTCACCAGACAATGAATCTGCCAGCACTATGATCTGGGACTTCCTAGTCTCCGAAACTACGAGAAATAAATGTTTGTTGTTTATAAGGCACCCAGTCTATGGTATTCTGTGACAGCAGCCTGAACTAAAATAAAACAGCATGTGCCCTACCATGAAAGGCAGCAGTTTTCAAAGGTGGCTGTCACTCTGTTGCAACATAGAGGATTACAGACTTTAGTCTGTAAAGGAGAAGGTCTCCTGTGTTACCATGGCATCCCCGGTGCTCTCTGGAATGTAGGCTGCATACTATGTATTCAACAAAAATGTGAGCAATTGAAGGCTTCAAGTGAGATTAGCTGTTTTACCAAGTGAGATCGCCTGATCACCTAGGCTGGGTGAGGAAAATAGAGATTGCCAGGTCTCTGCACTAGGGTTTACAACCCAGTAGGTCTGTTTGGGTTTGGGAATCTCCCTTTAACAAGCAGCCCCCATGATTCTGTCAACCTAACCAGTTTTGGAAAAACTGCCCTCACAGATAATCTATAAAATGTTTGCTCTGCTTTGATAGAGTGGTTCAGCAAGCATTCCACTGAAACAGTCTCACCCCACAGCTGCGATGTCAGCCACTGCACTCTGCTTTCACAGACCCTCAAGAGTGCGTGTGGAAAGTGAGTTAAACCTGTGGCTGAAATAAAATAAAACTGCTAAGCTTATATTTTTCTCAATAATATAGGCTCACATCTCTCAGCAAATTATGTGTGGCCAAAAATTATGAGGTAGATTGAAAATGAGTTTATTTGCCAGTAATGGTTAAATAGCAATGTTTGCCATTTTTTAAAGATAAGTGTAAATTTAAAGAGACCAAAACCACAGGCACGATTACATACTTTGCGCCAGTTTTTCTAAGGTGCATGCTATAGACCTGTTTGTGCAGCTGATACTTGCCACACAATTCTCAGTGCAATAAAGGTTGAAAGCTACCCCAGGAAATACAAATGTTCCATCTGATTTCTGCCAACTCTAAGTGGTGTACAAACACACAATTTTTTAAAGTAAAAAAAATAAAAGGTTTCTTTAAAAATTTGAGCCCCAGTAATCTATAACTTACTATGATTCAGGGGTATATGAAATTTGTCTTTTCAGCTGCTATAACAAATAGGTTTTGCAAATTAATTTATTCTGTGAAAACAATATTAAAAATAATGTATTTAATATTTACATTTTCTTTTTTTATTTTATTTCAGAGTAGTTTTTCTCTGATCTAGATTTTAATTTTTTTATTTTTTGTAATTTTTTTAATGTTTATTTATTCTTGAGAGAGAGACAGACTGCGAGTGGGGGACAGGCAGAGAGAGAGGGAGACACAGAATCCAAAGCAGGCTCCAGACTCTGACCTGACAGCACAGAGCCCAATGTGGGGCTCGAGCTCATGAATCATGAGATCATGACCTGAGCCAAAGTCAGAGGTTTAATTGACTGAGCAAACCAGTCACCCCTGATCTAGATTTTTAAAACAAAATATAATGGAATGTATTAAAATGTTAGGAATCCTATCATGGTAACATTTTAAAACTTTACTTTATGTTGTAAAAATTAAAATTTTAGTTTTCATAACTACGTATTGTTTTTGCTAATCTTTGAATAAGAGAAGACATGTGCTCAAACATCAACATTCTGATTATTTCCTGAATATCTAAACACAAAATAGCTTTTTTAAATGAACTTATTCTGTAATATTTTTTAAATGTTTTACTTATTTTTGAGACAGAGAGAGAGCATGAGCAGGGAAGGGGCAGAGAGAGAGGGAGACACAGAATCTGAGGCAGGCTCCAGGCTCTGAGCTGTCAGCACAGAGCCCGATGCAGGGCTCAAACTCACGGACTGTGAGATCATGACCTGAGCCAAAGTCGGACGCTCAACCGACTGAGCCACCCAGGCGCCCCTGTAATATTTTTTTGGTATGCTACTAACTCATCACGATTAAAGATTTTACTTTCAATCTGTGTTAAATCTCATATTGACACATTCCAGTTAGCTGAACCCTAAACATGTGTTAGTATTTTTTTTAAGTTTATTTATTTATTTTGAGAAAGAGAGAGCCAGCGGGGGGTGGGGGGGTGGGCAGAGAGACTGAGAAAGAGAAAACCCCAAAGAGACCCTGCACTGGCAGTGCAGAGCCCAAAGCACGGCTCTATCCGAAGAAACATGAGACTGTGATCCGAGCCAAGATCAAGAGTTTGATGTTTAACTGACTGAGCCACCCAGGTGTCCCCATATGTTAGTATTTTTCAATGTATACATTTGTGATCCTAAATATTTTTTAAATCCAATCAATGATGAAAATGTAAACAATTGTTCTGTATACATTTGAATTAGGGATAAACATACTTTTGTAAGTTTTTTATCCTAATATAAAACGTTAATATATAAACAATTATATCAGAAACTGAATAATCTAGAAGCCAATCCACTTGATGACTGTGTTAATCTTTTTTAAAAAAGTTGGTAAAATCAGAAGTTGAATTTATGAAAATTAGTTGTTTGTATTAACTCTGAATTTACAAACCCATCACTTTGTTGTCTTACTGTGTTTATCATAGAGTTGAGTGTTTCCATTTTATGGAATCGGTATTATGATTTTAACAAGAATTTAAACTTGCCAAAAGAATTGTCAAATAACCCAAATATTTTGTGGTTCTGCAAAATAACAATCCATATATAAAATCGGTGTTTACAAATCCAAGGGAGGTTAGATGCTAAATAATTCATCATCTCTACTTCATTATTAAAGAGAAACTATACAGTTCCTTTCATTACAAAGTTTTAATAAGTAAAACATAGCCCTCACCTAAGCTATACAAATAACAGTTTTCTTTTGATATGCCAAAAATTATAACACATGTTGAAAATAATTAAACATTTGCTAGGCCTTCCTTAAGGAATTTAGGAAACAGACTAGAAAAAAAAATCTTTTTGTTGTTTTTCATTGAGAATTTCAATAAGCTCTTCCTCTCAGTGGTATCACATCAAGTCTACCAAGGCATAAAACTTCCAGCTTTCCTTTCCATACCTAAGTGTGGTAGGTTCAATAAGAAAATGCAATCTAATTAGTGATTGAATAAAAAATGTAATTTCTCCTGGCTTTATGAGAGAATTAATTCATGCATCATCTCATTAAGTAGAAAGCGAAGTTGGAATACATGAAGTTTATGTGAATCCACTTCAATTTTCAACATTAACATTCTGTGAAAATTTAATAACAAAACACCTATGAGAAGAAACTTACATCAACTTTCTTCAGCCCACATACCCTTTAGAGACATTTTATAGTACATACAAATGATTACTGACACTTAAACAAAGGGTTTAAACTTAAATACAACTAGTGGAGATAAAACAAGGTGATATCGATTTAAAATTAAACTTGACAAACTGCAAAATCAGTGAAGACTTATATGCAGGTAGATTTTTACAATGGAAGAAACAATATTTATAGGGCTTTTATTGCTTTAATGATAAAGAGGATTTCAAAATGTAATGATCGCGAAATTACTGTTATACTAACCTCCCCTGCATGACATGAACAGACATTTTATGACCCATTTCATATTTTTATTATTTTATTTTTGATACATGAACATTTTAAGATACAAAGTCTGAAGTGTCTATTACAATTTAAGACCCCAGATATTCTCAAACATAGCAATGAAATAGATGAAGAAATATTAAATCATATCAACTGTGGATAATCAGACGATTTTACAATATGTACCTGGGTCGAAGAGAAATTTTCAGAGCAAATTTACATATTTGTGCATTACATTTCTCAAGTCACAAATTTTGTTACTATCATAGATAATTCCTTACTACCCTGAAACTTCAGAGGTAGTCTGTGCCAAAAACTATCTTTTCCTCTGAAATGAATTGTAGGTATATGAGTAGATAGGTAGTGATCATTTTAAGAGCAATTTCTCAACCAGTTTTTATCACATACACATTACAATGAACTGTAACTCCTTCTGCCTTTTTTTTTTTTAACAAAATGCCTTCCAATAATTTTAATATGGTCTTACCAATTTCTCCAGTCTGGAATTGTTTATACTGAATTCATCCCTTTGATATTTGCATATTTCCTCCACTTTTCCATAAAATAAAATGTGTAATAAAAGCTTTCTACAATATTAATTTAATGACATTTTTAAATGTTATGCGGTATGATTTATAATATTCTTCAGAAATTAGTCAGCTATACAAATAAATAGTAAATAGAATATTGATCTGTATCACCAAAAATTAACACATCAGTAATTAATCTGGTCTCCTCAGACAAGCACTGCATGGAAAAATGCTTTCTCAACTTTTCTCCCTCATTTCCCTCCCCACTAATTCGGTTATCATGGTGCTTCACATTTATTACTATTATCATTTTAAAATCATTTATGTTTGGAAATCAATTTATGATTTTAGCAAGAATTGAAGCTCAATTAAACACTTACATAACAGTTAAAATCAATGTCGAACAACTCACTGTAGATTGTTTCATAAGTTGTTATAGGATAAAGACTTTAAGTCAAATCTAATAATCTTTAAAACAAACCCAGAAACATAGTCCACAAATATAGGATTGTTGTATAAAACTGTAATACTCGGTTATTTGGCACATTAAAAAAATGTTTTAGTAAATTGGTTTGGGCAAATTCATTTTCTCTGGATTGACCATTTGAGATAAGGTGAGTAGGAAAGCCTCCAATGAGGAACATTTGAGTAGACGCCTCAGTGATGTAAATAAACCAGCCATGGGGCGCCTGGGTGGCGCAGTCGGTTAAGTGTCCGACTTCAGCCAGGTCACGATCTCGCGGTCTGTGAGTTCGAGCCCCGCGTCAGGCTCTGGGCTAATGGCTCGGAGCCTGGAGCCTGTTTCCGATTCTGTGTCTCCCTCTCTCTCTGCCCCTCCCCCGTTCATGCTCTGTCTCTCTCTGTCCCAGAAATAAATAAACGTTGAAAAAAAAAAATTTAATAAACCAGCCATGAGCAGATGGGGTGTGGTTAGCGAGTTCACAGGAACTAGAATGCAAGGACCTGAGGTGTGAAGAAGCTTGTTGACTGGCAAAAAGGAGGAAAGTCTATGTGATTGTAGACCAGTGAGTGAGAGAAGGATGAAAGGTCAGAGAAATCAGAACAGCCTCACAGACCATGGTAAGGGATTTGGATTTTATTGTGGAATGAGAAACTACTGGGGAATATAAAACATGAAGAGCATGATGTGGTTTGTATATTAAAGGATCACAGTGGCTGCTGTGTGGAGAATGGACTGTTGGGACAAGGACAAGAGAGAAAACAGGGAGTCCAGTTAATAAGCTATGGTAGACATTGGTGGACTGGGCTGTGATGGTAGTGGAATAATTTACAAAAAGTGATCACACTGGCCACATGTATTAAATTATATCCAAAGGGTCTTGCTGTTGTATGGAGGGAGGTGCAGAGAAAATGGGTAAATGTAGGATCGCTGATACCTCTGGTGCCTCAGCCTCAGCTGCTGAATCCACACAGGTGCCATTTACTGAGATAGGCAAGTCTATGGAGGCACCATATTTGTGTGTGGTGGGAGCTGGAAATTAAAAGTTGCATTTTGGACACGTTAAGATTCAAATGCCAATTAGAAGTCCAAATAAACTTTTATCAGTATAGAGTTAGATAAACTAATTTCTGTCTCAGGAGTAAAGTTGAGCTTGGTGATATAGACTGGAGATTGTTGGGCATGGGGAATAAAACCATCGTACTGGATGAAATAAACTAAGGCAAAAAGATAGGAAAAGAGTGCAGAGATGCAGGAAAGGAAGAGGAGCCAGCAAGAAGAATAAGAATAAAAAAAAACAGTGAAAAGGAAAATCAGAAAAGTGGAGTGTACCAGAAACCAAGAGAAGAAAATGATTCAAGTAGAAGGAATTAATCTATCATGTCAAATGCTATTAAGAGATCAACAGAGATGATGAATAACAACTGACCATGGGAACTAACGAGAGAGAGGCTCTTACTGACCTTGACAAGAGCTGCCTCAGCAGAAGGAGAGCAAAAAGGAGAAAAGGAATTGAGGCAATATATAGATAACTGTCTTGAAAATGCTTGCTATAATGGAAGTAGAGAACCAAGGCAGGCACAGGACGGAAACAAGAGGTCAAAGCTATTTGTTTTATGAGGAGGGAGAATTTACTGGATGTTCATATGCTGACAGGAGCCATTTGATCAACAAATAAATATTTCAGTGACTGAGCAGGGGGATAGGAATTGTTGGAGGTAATTCTTTGAATAAGCAAAAGAATCTAAGTAGGGCACATGTGGATACAAGAACACTGGCTAGACAGTGGATGTTAAACCTGACAAGGATGATAACAAGAGAAGTGAAGAGAAAGTGAGTGTGCCAGGTAATAAAATCTTGAGTTGATAAGGGAAGATAACCAAAAGTTTGATGAATGACAGCCTGGAATACTAGTGTGTAGTGAGTCTTCTGGCAGGCATGTCCAAGGGGCTTTTCTTGAGGAGAAGGGAGCAACAGTGTGGATCAAGGAGCACACTTCCCCCAACCACAGAAGATGCTTGTAGTAGTTTCCTATTACTGTTGAAGCAAATCACCACAAAGTTAGTGGTTTGAAACAGTTGAAATCTATTCTCTCACTGTGCCAGATGCCAAAATCAGAACCATCAGGCTGAAACGATGACAGGCCAGGCTGAGCTCCCTCCAAAAGCTCTAGGAGAGAATCTATTCCTTCCCTCTTCCAGCTTCTTATGGCTCCTATAATTTTTTGGCTTGTGGGTGTGTAAATCCAATCAATCTCTGCCTCGTAGTCACACTGTCTTTTGTATGTGTGTGGCAAATCTCTCTCTGTCTCCCTCTTTTAAGGATACATATGGGAGATTGCTTAGAGCAAGATGGCTGCGTAGGAGGACACTGGGCTCACCACGTCCTGCTGACCACTTAGACTCTCCCCACATCTGCCTAAATAACCCAGAAAACTGCCAGAAGACTAGCAGAACGGACTCTCCAGAGCCAAGCGTAGACGAGAGGCCTACGGAAGAGGGTAGGAAGGGCGGAGAGGTGGTGCACACTACACGGACTGGCGGGAGGGAGCCGGGGCAGTGGAGGGGCAGCCAGCCCACCTGGCAAGGCAGAGCCCCTGAGTCTGGCTTGCAAAGCTGAGGGGCTGGACAGAGTGTGTTCTCACAGCCAGCAGGACTTAACATCTGGAATGTTATAAGTCAACATCTCTGCTCCGAGAGTGGGAGGGCGAGAGGACAACAAGAGGGAGAGTTGTTTAGCCCCAGAGGACAGAGCTCAGCTTGGCGGGGAACAAAGGCGCTCGCCAGCGCCATCTCCCTCGCCCATCCCTCAGCCAAAGTCCCAAAGGGAACCAGTTCCCCTCACAGAACTTGTTTGCACATCGCAAGCACCCAACGCTGTGCTTCTGTGGGTCCATCCCACCGACGGGTCTGCCTCCCTCCCAGTGCCACAACCCCCTCCCCCCCCCCAACCAGACCACCGAAGGGAAAGCAAGCTGAGCCTGCCCCTCCCACCCCTGTGCACCTTGTGGATCCACCCCGGCTAATACACCAGATCCCTTCAAAGCAACACCACAAGCCTGCCAGTGTGCAAGTAGCCCAGACAGAGGCCACACCACTCCACAGTGAGTCCTGCCCCTGGGAGAGGGGAAGATAAGGTACACACCAGTCTGACTGTGGACCCAGCCGTGGGCTGGGGGCAGACATCAGGTCTGACTGTGGCCCCGCCCACCAATGCAAGTTACTCCAGACAGCACAGAGGAAGAGCCCTGTAGTTCCGCACCACTCCAGGGACTATCCAAAATGACCAAACGGAAGAATTCCCCTCAAAAGAAACTCCAGGAAGTAGCGACAACTAATGAACTGATCAAAAACGATTTAAGCAATGTAACAGAAAATGAATTTAAAATAATAGTCATAAAATTAATCGCTGGGCTTGAAAAAAGCATAGAGGATAGCAGAGAATCTATTACTACAGAGATCAAGGGACTAAGAAACAGTCAGGAGGCGCTAAAAAATGCTATATATGAGCTGCAAAATAAAATGGAGGTGACCACAGCTTGGACTGAAGAGGCGGAGGAGAGAATAGGTGAATTAGAAGATAAAATTATGGAAAAAGAGGAAGCTGAGAAAAAGAGAGATAAAAAAATCCAGGAGTATGAGGGGAGAATTAGAGAACTAAGTGACATAATTAAACATAATAACATACGCATAATTGGGATTCTAGAGGAGGAAGAGAGGGAAAGGTGCTGAAGGTGTACTTGAAGAAATCATAGCTGAGAACTTCCCTGATCTGGGGAAGGGAACAGGCATTGAAATCCAATCCTTTAGACGTAACTTGAATCAATCTTCTGAATGACATTATCATAGTCAAACTGGCAAAATACAAGGATAAAGAGAAAATTCTGAAAGCAGCTAGGGATAAAGATGCTCTAACATATAAAGGGAGACCAATAAGACTAGTGATGGATTTATCTACTGAAACTCGTCAGGCCAGAAAGGAATGGCAGGAAATCTTCTACGTGATGAACAGAAAAAATATGCAGCCAAGAATCCTTTATCCAGCAAGTCTGTCATTTAGAATAGAAGAAGAGATAAAGGTCTTCCAAAACAAACAAAAACTGAAGGAATTCATCACCACTAAACTAGCCCTACAAGAAATCCTAAGGGGGATCCTGTGAGACATCACTACAAGCATGAAACCTACAGACATCACAATGACTCTAAACCCATATCTTTCTATAACACCAAATGTAAATGGACTAAATGGTCCAACCAAAAGACATAGGGTATCAGAATGGATAAAAAAAATAAGAACCATCTATTTGCTATCTACAAGAGACTCATTTTACACCTGAGGACACCTTCAGATTGAAAGTGAGGGGATGGAGAACTATCTATCATGCTACTGGAAGTCAAAAGAAAGCTGGAGTAGCCATACTTACATCAGACAAACTAGACTTAAAATTAAAGGCTATAACAAGAGATGAAGAAGGGCATTATAGAATAATTATACGGTCTATCCATCAGGAAGAGCTAACAATTATAAATGTCTATGTGCCAAATACGGAAGCCCCCAAATAGATAAAACAATTAATCACAAATATAAGCAACCTTATTGATAAGAATGTGGTAATTGCAGAGGACTTTAATATGCCACTGACAACAATGGATAGATCATCTAGACACAAGATCAATAAAGAAACAAGGGCCCTGAATGATACATTGGATCAGATGGACTTGACAGATATATTTAGAACTCTGCATCCCAAAGCAACAGAATATACTTTCTTCTCGAGTGCACATGGAACATTCTCCAAGATAGATCACATACTGGGTCACAAAACAGCCCTTCATAAGTATACAAGAAATGAGATCATACCATGCATACTTTCAGACCACAATGCTAGGAAGCTTGAAATCAACCACAGGAAAAAGTCTGGAAAACCTCTAAAAGCATGGAGGTTAAAGAATATCCTACTAAAGAATGAATGGATCAACCAGGCAATTAGAGAAGAAATTAAGAAATATATGGAAACAAATGAAAATGAAAATACAACAATCCAAAGGCTTTGGGATGCAGCAAAGGCAGTCCTGAGAGGAAAATACATTGCAATCCAGGCCTATCTCAAGAAACAAGAAAAATCCCAAATACAAAATCTAACAGCACACCTAAAGGAAATAGAAGTAGAACAGCAAAGACACCCCAAACCCAGCAGAAGAAGATAAATAATAAAGATTAGAGCAGAAATAAACAAAATCGAATCTAAAAACACTGTAGAGCAGATCAATGAAACCAAGAGTTGGTTTTTTGAAAAAATAAACAAAATTGATAAACCTCTTGCCAGGCTTCTCAAAAAGAAAAGGGAGAGGACCCAAATAGATAAAATCATGAATGAAAATGGAATTATTACAACCAATCCCTCAGAAATACAAGCAATTATCAGGGAATACTATGAAAAATTATATGCCAACAAACTGGACAACCTGGAAGCAATGGACAAATTCCAAAACACCCACACGCTCCCAAAACTCAACCAGGAAGAAATAGAAAGCTTGAACAGACACATAGCCAACGAAGAAATTGAATCAGTTATCAAAAATCTCCCAACAAATAAGAGTCCAGGACCAGATGGCTTTCCAGGGGAATTCTGCCAGACATTTAAAGCAGAAATAATACCTATCTTTCTCAAGCTATTCCAAAAAATAGAAAGGGAAGGAAAACTTCCAGACTCATTCTATGAAGCCAGCATTACTTTGATTCCTAAACCAGACAGAGACCCAGTAAAAAAAGAGAACTACAGGCCAATATCCCTGATGAATATGGATGCAAAACTTCTCAATAAGATACTAGCAAATTGAATTCAATAGCATATAAAAAGAATTATTCACCATGATCAAGTGGGATTCATTCCTGGGATGCAGGGCTGGTTCAACATTTGCAAATCAATCAATGTGATACATCTCATTAATAAAAGAAAAGATAAGAACCATATGATTCTGTCAATCGATGCAGAAAAAGCATTTGACAAAATTCACCATCCTTTCTTAATAAAAACCCTCGAGAAAGTCGGGAAAGAAGGAACATACTTAAACATCATAAAAGCCATTTATGAGAAGCCCACAGCTAATATCATCCTCAATGGGGAAAAACTGAGAGCTTTCCCCCTGAGATCAGGAACATGACAGGGATGTCCACTCTCATCGTTGTTGTTTAACATAGTGTTGGAAGTTCTAGCATCAGCAATCAGACAACAAAAGGAAATCAAAGGCATCAAAATTGGCAAAGATGAAGTTAAGCTTTCACTTTTTGCAGATGACATGATATTATACATGGAAAATCTGACAGACTCTACCAAAAGTCTGCTAGAACTGATACATGAATTCAGCAAAGTTGCAGAATACAAAATTAATGTACAGAAATCAGTTGCATTCTTATGCACTAATAATGAAGCAACAGAAAGACAAATAAAGAAACTGATCCCATTCACAATTGCACCAAGAGGCATAAAATACCTAGGAATAAACCTAACCAAAGATGTAAAAGATCTGTATGCTGAAAACTGTAGAAAGCTTATGAAGGAAATTGAAGAAGATACAAAGAAATGGAAAAACATTCCATGCTCATGGGTTGGAAGAATAAGTATTGTCAAAATGTCAATACTACCCAAAGCTATCTACACATTCAATGCAATCCCAATCAAAATTGCAGCAGCATTCTTCTCGAAACTAGAACAAGCAATCCTAAAATTCATATGGAACCACAAAAGGCCCTGAATAGCCAAAGTAATTTTGAAGAAGACCAAAGCAGGAGGCATCACAATCCCAGACTTTAGCCTCTACTACAAAGCTGTCATCATCAAGACAGCATGGTATTGGCACAAAAACAGACACATAGACCAATGGAATAGAATAGAAATCCCAGAACTAGACCCACAAACGTATGGCCAACTAATCTTTGACAAAGCAGGAACGAATATCCAATGGAAAAAAGACAGTGTCTTTAACAAATGGTGCTGGGACAACTGGATAGCAACGTGCAGAAGAATGAAACTAGACCAATTTCTTACACCATTCACAAAAACAAACTCAAAATGGATAAAGGACCTGAATGTGAGACATGAAACCATCAAAACACGAGAGGAGAAAGCAGGAAAAGACCTCTTTGACCTCAGTCGCAGCAATTTCTTACTTGACACATCCCCAAGGGCAAGGGAATTAAAAGCAAAAATGAACTATTGGGACCTCATGAATAAAAAAATGCTTCTGCACAGCAAAGGAAACAACCAACAAAACTAAAAGGCAACTGAAGGAATGGGAAAAGATATTTGCAAATGACATATAGGACAAAGGGCTAGTATCCAAAATCTATAAAGAGCTCACCAAACTCCACACCCGAAAAACAACCCAGTGAAGAAATGGGCAGAAAACATGAATAGACACTTCTCTAAAGAAGACATCCAGATGGCCAACAGGCACATGAAAAGATGCTCAACGTCGCTCCTCATCAGGGAAATACAAATCAAAACCACACTCAGACATCACCTCACGCCAGTCAGAGTGGCCAAAATGAACAAATCAGGAGACTACAGATGCTGGAGAGGATGTGGAGAAACGGGAACCCTCTTGCACTGTTGGTGGGAATGCAAACTGGTGCAACCGCTCTGGAAAACAGTGTGGAGGTTCCTCAAAAAATTAAAAATAGACCTACCCTATGACCCAGCAGTAGCACTGCGAGGAATTTACCCAAGGGATACAGGAGTGCTGATGCATAGGGGCACTTGCAACCCAATGTTTACAGCAGCACTCTCAACAATAGCCAAATTATGGAAAGAGCCTAAATGTCCATCAACTGACGAATGGATAAAGAAATTGTGGTTTATATATACAATGGAATACTATGTGGCAATGAGAAAGAATGAAATATGTCCCTTTGTAGAAACGTGGATGGAACTGGAAAGTGTTATGTTAAGTGAAATAAGCCATACAGAGAAAGACAGATAATATATGTTTTCACTCTTATGTGGATCCTGAGAAACTTAACAGAAGTCTATGGGGGAGGGGAAGAAAAAAAATGAGGTTAGAGTGGAAGAGAGCCAAAGCATAAGAGACTCTTAAAAACTGAGAACAAACTAAGGGTTAATGGCGGGTGGGAAGGAGAGGAGGGTGGGTGATGGGTATTGAGGAGGGCACCTTTTGGGATGAGCACTGGGTGTTGTATGGAAACCAATTTGACAATAAATTTCATATAAAAAAAAAGGATACATATGGGAGTTTTAAGGTTCAGCCAGATAATCTAGGATAATCTCCCAACCTCAGGATCATTAATTTAATCACATCTGCAAAGACCTCTACTTCCATATAAGTAACATTTACAGATGCAGGGATCAGTCCCTGACACCTCCAGAGGCCAATATTCATCCTACTGCAATACTGATCACAGAACACAAAAAATATCTAATCTTTGACTTGGAAACTCAGGAGACAAAGGTTCTAGTGTAGTCTCTTCCATAAACAAATCATATGAGCCATTTAACTTCCCCAAACATCAATTTTATCTTTAATAAAATAGGTATCATAGTGTCTGTTCTGACAGTGGGACAGAATATCTGTGAAATCACATGAAATAAAGTACAGGATGATGCCCAGTGATCTTTCCCCCTACATTTACATCCTGCACTAGAAAGATATTTTAAGAATGCTTGTAACTTACTCCCTTTCCTGAGGAATCAGAGGTCGTCTGAGACATGGATCATGTCCTGTTCATCTTTATATCTCTCAACCCTTGGCTCATTGGAAGCCTCAATATATCCTGATACGATTAGGTTTAAATCCACTCCAGTGAAATGTTATTTATGTGACTATAAATTTTCTAACTTCCCCATACCATATTTATTCTCATCAGAAAACAGGTAGAATACTTTCTATCTTCTGTAGTGGCTGTGATAATTAAATGAATTTGTATATACACACACTGTCCCTGCACCTGCAGGTGGAAAGTGCTCAAAATACATCAAAGAATACTAATACTAATAATCTCTTACTTCTGCCATGTACTTGCCATAAGCTAGATACTTTATTAAATTCTGTTGGTAAATTAATTCACATTCATGGTGTGGGTAATCTCACTGTAATAACAAATAATGATAAACATCTAAGGTTATAATAAATGTCAGGAGGCTGATAAATGACAGTATGGAATACTAGCAGGTACTGAGTCTGGTACATATTATTATATACTGAATATAATAATAGTATTATTTAAAATAATTTAAAAATTCTTATTAACATTCCCATCTTAAATGTAATCAAGCTTAAGCACTGAAAATGTACGTGATTTCCTATAGTTTGCTCAAGTAAGTGGTTTTCTATATTAACATACAAAGTGGCGAAGCCTAAATCTAAATGCAAGTTATCTGGCTCCAGAGTCTAGGTTCTAAACTATTAGAATAGGTGGTCTCTTTAAAAAGGCTGAAAGTCTATTTAAATAAGTTGAAAAGGGGCCGTTTTGTATATATTTCAACCAAAAATAAAACAAAACTTTACATATCCAATTAAATGCGGACATTTCACTGTTAATTTAGTACATTGGGCCATTACATGTGGTATAATCCAAATTAACCATTATAATTATTCTTTTTTGGGAAATTAATAAGTATTATTACCATAGCACAAAAAAATGAAGAGAAATCTCTACACATGTTTTGTTGGAGTCCAAACAGCTGAGGATTTTCCAATATTTATAATTATTAACTGGAAAATTCATCCTAATCTCTGCAGGAAAAAGCGTACCATGTAAGATCTTTATTATCAAGTACACGTGGAGAAGAAAATAAACACTCTTGCCCTTCACCTCCAACTCACCAAAACCACAATCTGTATTTGAAGAGATTGAAGGGAAGATGTACTAAGGTTTAGTTAGAACAAGAATGTCAAGTTCCACTCAGAGATAAAGGGTGAGGATAGAGGGATTTTTGCTGGTGATGGTCTGCAAATTCCATCAGGGAATAGAGGAAGATTCAGGTGGGCAGAGAGAGATAACTGAATGGTTCAAATTAAAGGTTGTACTGGTCCACTGAAATGGCTCAAGGTCTTTATAGACCTCCACTCTAACCAAATGCAGTGGCTTCCTTCCAAGGCTCACACTCTCCTGCATACTTCAGCCCCTAAAACTGATGGCATTGATTCCCTTACATCCTCTATGGATGACTTTTTTCTTCTTTCACTCATTCCTGTAAATCCTAGGCCACTTTTCTTTTTTGAAGCCCCAGTTTTTGTTCCATATTATCTTACTCAAAATACAATACCACTTCTACAATATCAAATGAAACCTCCAGGCCAATGACCCCCAAATTTACATATATTACTCATTGATTCCCAAAGTTTTTCGTCTCAGGATCCTTTACATTCTGAAAAGTTATTGATTAACCTGTAGAGCTTTTGTCTTGGAGGGTTACATTTATAGATATATATTATTTTAAAATAAAAACTAGTAACTATTTAAAAATTTTACTCAGTCCAGTTAAAACATAACCACAACAAACTTATTACATTAGAACAGATTACACACTTTGTGAAAAACAACTATTTTCTAAAATAAATAGTGTGAAAATTGGCATGATTTTACATTATTATAAATTTCGTTAAGATCTGGATTAATCAAAGACAGCTAGATTTTCATATCTGTTTCTGGATTTAATTTACTACAATATGTTGTCTCTGTCAACACATACAGGAAAAAAAAATCCAGCCTCCCAAAGATATGCAGTTGGCAAAGAAGGTATATTTAAACATCTTTTCACATAATTGTTAATATTCTTCTTTGCTATTACATCAAAACTTGACAAGTAATTTTTCTTCATTGTCAGTTGCAAAGCCCCATTGGTTTATGTTTCACTAGGAATGGTTCTATTACCCATGCATGATTTTGTCACTACATTAACATTTGAAAAATGTTGATGGACACATTACGCACATTTCCTCAATGCTGACACAGTTAATCTTTTCTGTATGTATTAGGAACTTTTCAAGTTTATGGTGATCTCTGTAAGTTTCCTAAAATTCCAATTTTCTCTTGAAATCTGAAATGTTATCCCTGGCAACAAACATTGGAAGTTGTGTTTCTTGAAACAGCAAGCTCATTTTGGTTCACTTTAAGAAAATATCTACCTAATACCCAAGTCTGAGTCATCATAATTTGTCAATCATTTTTTTCACATTAAAATAAAGCATGTTCAAGAAAAAGAGTGGCTAGTTGAGGTTGCAATTAAAACAATCACACAAGTGCCTTTTGTCAAGAGAGCCATTATAATTTAGTATGCAGAAGATGTTCTTTACATATTATGTCATCACACAGTATGTGAAAAATATATATAATTCAGGGCTGATGTTTAGCAAAAATTAATAATTTTTTACTGCTCCATCAGGACATTTTTAAATGAAACTGGAGTTTTTCCCCTGCAAGTTTGTAGATGTGAACAATACAATGACTGTGAGTACAAGTTGGTGCCACTAACTTATTGCTAAAATTCCAACAGTTTTGCTCACCACTGCATTTGCACTACCGACAGAAATGCCAATGCAGAGAAAAAGAAAAATCATGTCTTAATAGTATTATGAATATTGTTTTGATCTCCCACACATTCTGAAAAGATCTTAAGAACCCCAGATTACACTATGAGAACTGTTGAGGAAGCAAAATTGTCTTACCTGGAGATCTAATTATTTTTCAATGCCTAACATCAACCTCGACTCTTTTGGTCTACTATTCTCTTCTGCTTTGCTCAGCAGCTTTCTGACTTCCTTATTTCATATATTAGAAGCAGCCTTGTAAGCATCCAGATTCAAGGTGCTGAGACTTTTATTTCCTATGTCTAGTTAGTCATCAATAACTATTTTTCCTTTCTTTTGGAAAACAAACAAACAAAAAACCTTCCTTGTTACCATATATTGCCCAAAAAACTATCTTATCCAACCTGGATTACTAAAAAAAGTTCCCAAAGCTTCCTTGGACTTTTCTTTCCTCACCCAACTGTGAGCATTCTAAATGTTTTCTCCCTGTCTTTTACCTATGTATTTAAATACAATATTCACTCCAGGACCAAGTCCAAATCCCATAGATCTGAGCAAATCAACACAATTTTCTTTACATACAGGGTCTCCAAGGCATGCCTAAAAGGATATCCAGGTGCTAGAAAAGCCATTTTATCAAGTAGCACATGGCATTCTAAATTAAAATGAGTTAATTGGACCTACAGTCCCTCTAACTACACAATTACACAAATTATAATTATACAAATTATACATCTTTCCTTTTAAAGCTAGCTCGTACAATTCATTAGTGTACAAAAAAGCAAATGACCTCCAGCTAAAATGGCAAGTATCCTCTAAATAGCTATAGTGGTTCAACTGACTTTGTCATCATAGTTAATTATATTTATTTCTCTCATTATGTCAAATCACGATAAGCCATTGACCATATTTATTGGTCTAAGAAATGTGTTTAATTTACACCCTCTTCTAGAAAATTTTGGTGGGTATTTTTCCCCAAATAGTGAATACAAATATGTGTCTTAGCATCTTACATCTCTCCCCCATTTCATGGTTCCTGGGATATTTGCCTACAGGATAGTTTTAAAAATACTTTTGTTTGTTCTGTTAGCTTTATAGTAATGGCTAAGATATTGGGCAATACAAGAATAATCATTACACAAATTCACACTAAAGTAAAATACTGGTGAGATATAACCACTTAAAAATGGTTTTAATTTCATTCCAGAATCTCCTACTTTAGAACATCCTCACCATGGTCTACAGATCTGCTAGATTATACTGCCACGTGTCATGTTTGGGTGCTTCCTATAGTCACAGGCCAGCAAACAGAAAAAGAAATGAATTGCAGTATTCACTCCAAAGTTACAGGCAGTTTAGTAAATATACTGTTTCTGCCTTGACAAGAGAGAAACCCCCTCAGACAGTAGGCAATTTTTTTAGATCATTACATTCTTTCCAAATAGCAAGAGGAAAAATGTAAATACTTTCTGATAACTGAAATGGGTTGTAAAGCACAAAATCAATCAGACCAAGAAGGCTCTGTTTTACTACAACATCCATTCCTGCTTTCACAGACGTTATCAGAAAATATTCCAACAGTAACATAGTCAAAAGCAGAAAGCACAGGGTATAACAATTATGTGATTCAGCTATGGGATGCTAGAAGCCCTCTATAAATTTGTTAGAAATCTAAACTTTTGTAAAAACTGTGCTTCCAAAGATATCTTTTTAAAATCCAAGTTTTAAGTTATACATTATAATTATATATTATAATTTCAAAGATATGACTTTAGAAATAATGTAGATTTTCCTTATAAAAACTGACCAAATCCACATATCCCCTATTCAGATATCTGCTGCCCTTTTTCAAAATGGTTGTTAAATAAAAGTGGAAAAACTCATTACTACAATTTTGCAGAGCAAGGTCAAAGCATTTGGAATATCA